>NW_006797755.1:1558205-1565096 GCF_000442215.2 Lipotes vexillifer
GGGCGGGAGACGCTAAGGCTGCTGCTGCCGCCACCAAGGGGCCTGTGTGCGAGCACAGGTCACTGCCCCCACCCCTCTTCCGGGGAGCCTGTGCAGCCCGCCACTGCCAGGTTCCCGGGATCCAGGGACAACTTCTCAGGGAGAGCACACGGCGGGCCTCAGGCTGGTGCAATGTGACGCCGACTTCTGCCGCCGCAGGCCCGCCCCGCACTCCGTGCCCCTCCCTCCCCCTGGCCTGAGCGCGCCAGAGCCCCCTGTCTGAGCAAAAAACAGACGCCCTCCAGCGACCTACACGCAGAGGCGGGGCCAAATCGAAAGCTGAGCCCCTGTGAGCTGTGAGAACAAAGAAGAAAAAGGGAAATCTCTCCCAGCAGCCTCAGAAACAGCGGATTAAAGCTACACAATCAACTTAATGTACCCTGCCTCTGTGGAATACATGAATAGACAGCGAATCATCCCAAATTGAGGAGGCGGACTTCTAGAGCAAGATCTATGATTTTTTCCCCTTTTCCTCTTTTTGTGAATGTGTATGTGTATGCTTCTATGTGAGATCTTGTCTGTATAGGTTTGCTTCCACCATTTGTCCTAGCGTTCTATCCGTCCATTGTTTTTTTTAAATTTTTTTCTTAATAATTAATTTTAATTTAAAGAACTCTATTATACTTTACCTTCTTTCTATCTTTCCTTCCTTCCTTCCCTCTTTTAGAAAACGAATCATCACAAATTGAGGAGGTGGACTTGGAAAGCAAGTTTTATGATTTTTTTCCCCTTTACCTCTTTTTGTGAGGGTATATGTGTATGCTTCTATGTAAGATTTTGTCTCTATAACTTTGCTTCCACCATTTGTCCTAAGGTTCTATCTGTCCCTTTTTTTTCTCTAAATAATTATTTTTTAATTCAATAACTTTATTATACTTTATTTTATTTTACTGTATCTTCTTTCTTTCTGTATTTTTTCCTTCCTTCCCTCATTCCTTCCTTCCTTCCCTCCTCCCTCCCTCCCTCCTTTCTTTCCTTCTCCTTCTTCCTTTCTTTTCTTTCTTTCTTTCTTCCTTCCCTCCTTCCTTCCTTCCCTCCTTTCTTCCTTGCTTTCTTTCTTTCCTATTTCCTCCTACTTCTACTAATTCTCTCTACTTTCTCTCCCTTTTATTCTGAGCCGAGTGGATGAAAGGCTCTTGCTGCTCCAGCCAGGAGTCAGGACTGTGCCTCTGAGGTGGGAGAGCCAACTTCAGAACACTCGTCAACAAGAGACCTCCCAGCCCCACATAATATCAAATGGTGAAAATCTCCCAGAGATCCCCATCTCAACACCAGCACCCAGCTTCACTCAACGACCAGCAAGCTACACTGCTGGACAACCTATGCCAACCATATAGCAAGACAGGAACACAACCCCACCCACTAGCAGAGAGGCTGCCTAAAATCATAATAACTCCACAGACACCCCAAAACACACCACCACACGTGGACCTGCCCACTAGAGAGACAAGATCTAGCCTCATACACCACAACACAGGCACTAGTCCCCTCCACCTGGAAGCCTACACAACCCACTGAACCAACCTTAGCCACTGGAGACAGACATCAAAAACAACGGGAGCTATGAACTTGCAGCCTGCAAAAAGGTGAACCCAATCACAGTAAGATAAGCAAAATGAGAAGACAGAAAAACACACAGCAGATGAAGGAGCAAGATAAAAAGGCACCAGACCTAACAAATGAAGAGGAAATAGGCAATGTACCTGAAAAAGAGTTCAGAATAATGAGAGTAAAGATGATCCCAAATCTTGGAAATAGAATGGACAAAATGCAAGAAACAGTTAACAAGGACCTAGAAGAAATAAAGATGAAACAGACAATGATGAACAACACAATAAATGAAATGAAAAATACTCTAGATGGGATCAATAGCAGAATAAATGAGGCAGAAGAACGGATAAGTGACCTGGAAGATAAAATAGTGGAAATAACTACTGCAGAGCAGAATAAAGAAAAAAGAATGAAAAGAACTGAGGACAGTCTCAGAGACCTCTGGGACAACATTAAACGCACCAACATTCGAATTATAGGGGTTCCAGAAGAAGAAGAGAAAAAGAAAGGGACTGAGAAAATATTTGAAGAGATTATAGTTGAAAACTTCCCTAATATGGGAAAGGAAATAGTTAATCAAGTCCAGGAAGCACAGAGAGTCCCATACAGGATAAATTCAAGGAGAAATACGCCAAGACACATATTAATCAAACTGTCAAAAACTAAATACAAAGAAAGCATATTAAAAGCAGCAAGGGAAAAACAACAAATAACACACAAGGGAATCCCCATAAGGTTAACAGCTGATCTCTCAGCAGAAACTCTACAAGCCAGAAGGGAGTGGCAGGACATACTGAAAGTGATGAAGGAGAAAAACCTGCAACCAAGATTACTCTACCCAGCAAGGATCTCATTCAGATTTGATGGAGAAATTAAAACCTTTACAGACAAGCAAAAGCTGAGAGAGTTCAGCACCACCAAACCAGCTTTACAACAAATGCTAAAGGAACTTCTCTAGACAAAAACACAAGAGAAGGAAAAGTCCTATAATAACGAACCCAAAACAATTTAGAAAATGGGAATAGGAACATACATATCGATAATTACCTTAAATGTAAATGGACTAAATGCTCCCACCAAAAGACACAGATTGGCTGAATGGATACAAAAACAAGACCCATATATATGCTGTCTACAAGAGACCCACTTCAGACCTAGAGACACATACAGACTGAAAGTAAGGGGATGGAAAAAGATATTCCATGCAAATGGAAACCAAAAGAAAGCTGGAGTAGCAATTCTCATATCAGACAAAATAGACTTTAAAATAAGGACTATCAGAAGAGACAAAGAAGGACACTACATAATGATTAAGGGATCGATCCAAGAAGAAGATATAACAATTGTAAATATTTATGCACCCAACAAAGGAGCACCTCAATACATAAGGCAAAAACTAACAGCCATAAAAGGGGAAATCGACAGTAACACATTCATAGTAGGGGACTTCAACACCCCACTTTCACCAATGGACAGATCATCCAAAATGAAAATAAATAAGGAAACACAAGCTTTAAATGATACATTAAACAGGATGGACTTAATTGATATTTATAGGACACTCCATCCAAAAACAACAGAATACACATTTTTCTCAAGTGCTCATGGAACATTCTCCAGGATAGATCATATCTTGGGTCACAAATCAAGCCTTGGTAAATTTAAGAAAATTGAAATTATATCAAGTATCTTTTCCGACCACAACGCCATGAGACTAGATATCAATTATAGGAAAAGAGCTGTAAAAAATACAAACACATGGAGGCTAAACAATACACTACTTAATAACGAAGTGATCACTGAAGAAATCAAAGAGGAAATTAAAAAATACCTAGAAACAAATGACAATGGAGATACAACGACCCAAAACCTATGGGATGCAGCAAAAGCAGTTCTAAGAGGGAAGTTTATAGCAATACAAGCCCACCTTAAGAAGCAGGAAACATCTCGAATAAACAACCTAACCTTGCACCTCAAGCAATTAGAGAAAGAAGAACAAAAAAACCCCAGAGTTAGCAGAAGGAAAGAAATCATAAAAATCAGATCAGAAATAAATGAAAAAGAAATGAAGGAAACAATAGCAAAGATCAATAAAACTAAAAGCTGGTTCTTTGAGAAGATAAACAAAATAGATAAACCATTAGCCAGACTCATCAAGAAAAAAAGGGAGAAGACTCAAATCAATAGAATCAGAAATGAAAAAGGAGAAGTAACAACTGACACTGCAGAAATAAAAAAAATCATGAGGGATTACTACAAGCAACTCTATGCCAATAAAATGGACAATCTGGAAGAAATGGACAAATTCTTAGAAATGCACAAACTGCCAAGACTGAATCAGGAAGAAATAGAAAATATGAACAGACCAATCACAAACACTGAAATTGAAACTGTGATTAAAAATCTTCCAACAAACAAAAGCCCAGGACCAGATGGCTTCACAGGCGAATTCTATCAAACATTTAGAGAAGAGCTAACACCTATTCTTCTCAAACTCTTCCAAAATATAGCAGAGGGAGGAACACTCCCAAACTCATTCTACGAGGCCACCATCACCTTGATACCAAAACCAGACAAGGATGTCACAAAGAAAGAAAACTACAGGCCAATATCACTGATGAACATAGATGCAAAAATCCTCAACAAAATACTAGCAAACAGAATCCAACAGCACATTAAAAGGATCATACACCATGATCAAGTGGGGTTTATTCCAGGAATGCAAGGATTCTTCAATATACGCAAATCTATCAATGTGATTAACCATATTAACAAATTGAAGGAGAAAAACCATATGATCATCTCAATAGATGCAGAGAAAGCTTTTGACAAAATTCAACACCCATTTATGATAAAAACCCTGCAGAAAGTAGGTGTAGAGGGAACTTTCCTCAATATAATAAAGGCCGTATATGACAAGCCCACAGCCAACATCATCCTCAATGGCGAAAAACTGAAAGCATTTCCACTAAGGTCAGGAACAAGACAAGGTTGCCCACTCTCACCACTCTTATTCAACATAGTTTTGGAAGTTTTAGCCACAGCAATCAGAGAAGAAAAGGAAATAAAAGGAATCCAAATCGGAAAAGAAGAAGTAAAGCTGTCACTGTTTGCAGATGACATGATACTATACATAGAGAATCCTAAAGATGCTACCAGAAAACTACTAGAGCTAATCAATGAATTTGGTAAAGTAGCAGGATACAAAATTAATGCACAGAAATCTCTGGCATTCCTATATACTAACGATGAAAAATCTGAAAGTGAAATCAAGAAAACACTCCCATTTACCATTGCAACAAAAAGAATAAAATATCTAGGAATAAACCTACCTAAGGAGACAAAAGACCTGTATGCAGAAAATTATAAGACACTGATGAAAGAAATTAAAGATGATACAAACAGATGGAGAGATATACCATGTTCTTGGATTGGAAGAATCAACATTGTGAAAATGACTCTACTCCCCAAAGCAATCTATAGATTCAATGCAATCCCTATCAAACTACCACTGGCATTTTTCACAGAACTAGAACAAAAAATTTCACAATTTGTATGGAAACACAAAAGACCCCGAATAGCCAAAGCAATCTTGAGAACAAAAAATGGAGCTGGAGGAATCAGGCTGCCTGACTTCAGACTATACTACAAAGCTACAGTAATCAAGACAGTATGGTACTGGCACAAAAACAGAAAGATAGATCAATGGAATAGGATAGAAAGCCCAGAGATAAACCCATGCACATATGGTCACCTTATCTTTGATAAAGGTGGCAGGAATATACAGTGGAGAAAGGACAGCCCCTTCAATAAGTGGTGCTGGGAAAACTGGACAGGTACATGTAAAAGTATGAGATTAGATCACTCCCTAACACCATACACAAAAATAAGCTCAAAATGGATTAAAGACCTAAATGTAAGGCCAGAAACTATCAAACTCTTAGAGGAAAACATAGGCAGAACACTCTATGACATAAATCACAGCAAGATCCTTCTTGACCCATCTCCTAGAGTAATGGAGATAAAAACAAAAATAAACAAATGGGACCTAATGAAACTTCAAAGCTTTTGCACAGCAAAGGAAACCATAAACAAGACCAAAAGACAGCCCTCAGAATGGGAGAAAATATTTGCAAATGAATCAACTGACAAAGGATTAATCTCTAAAATTTACAGGCAGCTCATGCAGCTCAATAACAAAAAAATAAACAACCCAATCCAAAAATGGGCAGAAGACCTAAATAGACATTTCTCCAAAGAAGATATACAGACTGCCAACAAACACATGAAAGAATGCTCAACATCATTAATCATTAGAGAAATGCAAATCAAAACTACAATGAGATATCATCTCACACCAGTCAGAATGGCCATCATCAAAAAATCTAGAAACAATAAATGCTGGAGAGGGTGTGGAGAAAAGGGAACACTCTTGCACTGCTGGTGGGAATGTGAATTGGTTCAGCCACTATGGAGAACAGTATGGAGGTTCCTTAAAAAACTACAAATAGAACTACCATATGACCCAGCAATCCCACTACTAGGTATATACCCTGAGGAAACCAGAATTCAGAAAGAGTCATGTACCAAAATGTTCATTGCAGCTCTATTTACAATAGCCCGGAGATGGAAACAACCTAAGTGCCCGTCGTCGGATGAATGGATAAAGAAGATGTGGCACATATATACAATGGAATATTACTCAGCCATAAAAAGAAACGAAATTGAGCTATTTGTAATGAGGTGGATAGATCTAGAGTCTGTCATACAGAGTGAAGTAAGTCAGAAAGAGAAGGACAAATACCGTATGCTAACACATATATATGGAATTTAAGAAAAAATGGGATAGGTAGGGTGGGAGGGAGGGAGACAAAGAGGGAAGAGATATGGGAACATATGTATATGTATAACTGATTCACTTTGTTATAAAGCAGAAACTAACACACCATTGTAAAGCAATTATACCCCAATAAAGATGTTTAAAAAAAACAAACAAAAAAAAACCTTTACAGACAAGCAAAAGTTAAGAAAATTCTGCACCACCAAACCAGCTTTACAAAAAATGCTAAAGGAACTTCTCTAGGCAGGAAACACAAGAGCAGGAAAAGACCTACAATAACAAACCCAAAACAACTTAAAAAATGGTAATAGGAACATACATATCGATAATTTCCTTAAATGTAAATGGATTAAATACTCCAACCAAAAGACACAGACCGGCTCAATGGATACAAGAACAAGACCCATATATATGCGGTCTACAAGAGACCCACTGAAGAAGTAGGGAAACAAACTGAAAGT
>NW_006797755.1:1565135-1610041 GCF_000442215.2 Lipotes vexillifer
AGGGAAACATACTGAAAGTGAGGGGACTGAAAAAGATATTCCATGCAAATGGAAATCAAAAGAAAGCTGGAGTAGCAATACTCATATCAGAGAAAATACACTTTAAAATAAAGACTATTACAAGTGGGCTTCCCTGGTGGCACAGTGGTTGAGAGTCCACCTGCTGATGTAGGGGACACAGATTTGTGCCATGGTCCGGGAAGATCCCACATTCCACGGAGTGGCTGGGCCCATGAGCCATGGCTGCTGAGCCTGCGCGTCCGGAGCCTGTGCTCCACAACGGGAGAGGCCACAACAGTGAGAGGCCCGCGTACCACAAAAAAAAAAAAAAAAAAAAAAAGACTATTACAAGAGACAAAGAAGGACACTACATAATAATTAAAGAATCAACCCAAGAAGAAGATACCACAATTATAAATATTTATGCACCCAGTATAGAAGCACCACAGTACATAAGGCAAATGCTAACAGCTATAAAAGAGGAAATCGACAGTAACACAATAATAGTGGGGGACTTTAAGACCTCACTTACACCACTGGACAGAACATCCAGACAGAAAATTCATAAGGAAACACAAGCTTTACAGGATATGATACACCAGATAGATTTAGTTGATATTTATAGGACATTCCATCCGAAAACAGCAGATTACACTTTCTTCCAAGTGCACAATGAACATTCTCCAGGATAGATCATATCTTGGGTCACAAATCAAGCCTCAGTAAACTTCAGAAAATTGAAATCATATCAAGCATCTTTTCTGATCACAAAACTATGAGATTAGACATAAATTACAGGGAAAAAAACATAAAAAACACAAATACGAGGAGCCTAAACAATATGCTACTAAATAACCAAGAGATCACTGAAGAAATCAAAGAGGAAATCAAAAAATACCTAGAAACATATTATAATGAAAACATGACAAACCAAAACCTATGAGATGCAGCAAAAGCAGTTCCAAGAAGGAAGTTTATAGCAATAGAATCCTACCTCAACAAACAAGAAACATCTCAAATAACCTAAACTTACATTGAAAGCAATTAGAGAAAGAACAAAAACAACAAAAGAGAAAAACCAAAGTTATCAGAAGGAAAGAAATCATAAAGATATGATCAGAAATAAATGAAAAAGCAATGAAGGAAACAATAGCAAACATCAATAAAACTAAAAGCTGGTTCTTTGAAAAGATAAACAAAATTGATAAACCATTAGCCATATTCATCACAAAAGAAAGGGAGAAGACTCAAATCAGTAGAATTAGAAATGAAAAAGGGAGGACAACTGACACTGCAGAAATACAAAGGATCATGAGAGATTACTACAAGCAACTATATGCCAATAAAATGGACAACCTGGAAGAAATAGACAGATACTTAGAAAAGCAAAACCTTCTGAGATTGAACCAGGAAGAAATAGAAAATATGAACAGACCAATCACAAGCACTGAAATTGAAACTGTGATTAAAAATCTTCCAACAAACAAAAGCCCAAGACCAGATGGCTTCACAGATGAATTCTATCAAACATTTAGAGAAGAGCTAACACCCCTCCCTCTCAAACTCTTCCAAAATACAGCAGAGAGGAACATTCCCAAACTCATTCTACGAGGCCACCATCACCCTGATACCAAAACCAGACAACGCTACAGTAATCAAGACAGTATGGCACTAGAACAAACACAGAAATATAGATCAATGGAACAGGATAGAAAGCCCAGAGATAAACCCATGCATATATGGTCACCTTATCTTGGTAAAGGAGGCAAGAATATACAATGGAGAAAAGACAGCCTCTTCAGTAAGAGGTGCTGGGAAAACTGGACTGCTACATGTAAAAGAATGAAATTAGAACACTCCATAACACTATACAAAAAAATAAACTCAAAATGGATTAAAGACCAAAATGTAAGGCCAGAAACTACCAAACTCTTAGAGGAAAACATAGGCAGAACACTTTATGATATAAATCACAGCAAGATCCCTTTTGACCCACATCCTAGAGGAATGGAAATAAAAACAAAAATAAACAAATGGGACCTAATGAAACTTAAAAGCTTTTGCACAGCAAAGGAAACCATAAACAAGACCAAAAGACAACCCTCAGAATGGGAGAAAATATTTGCAAACAAAGCAACTGACAAAGGATTAATCTCCAAAATATACAAGCATCTCATGCAGCTCAAAATCAAAAAAACAAACAACCCGCTCCAAAAATGGGCAGAAGACCTAAATAGACATTTCTCCAAAGAAGATATACAGATTGCCAACAAACACATGAAAGAATGCTCAACATCATTAATCATTAGAGAAATACAAATCAAAACTAAAATGTGACATCATCTCACACCAGTTAGAATGGCCATCATCAAAAAATCTACAAACAATAAATGCTGGAGAGGGTGTGAAGAAAAGGGAACCCTCATACACTGTTGGTGGGAATGTAAATTGATACAGCCACTATGGAGAACAGTATGGAGGTTCCTTAAAAAACTAAAAATAGAACTACCATACAACCCAGCAATCCCACTACTGGGCATAGACCCTGAGAAAACCATAATACAAAAAGAGTTATGTACCACAATGTTCATTGCAGCTCTATTTACAATAGCCAGGACTTGGAAGCAACCTAAGTGTCCATGAACAGGTGAATGGACAAAGAAGATGTGGCACATATATACAATGGATTATTACTCAGCCATAAAATGAAATGAAATTGAGTTATTTGTAGTGAGATGGATGGACCTAGAGTCTGTCATAAAGAGTGAAGTCAGAAAGAGAAAAACAAATACCATATACTAACACATATATATGGAATCTGAAAAAAAAAAAGTTATGAAAAACTTAGGGACAGGGCAGAAATAAAGAGGCAGATGTAGAAAATGGACTTGAGGACATGGGATGGGGGAAAGGGTAAGCTGGGGCGAAGTGAGAGAGTGGCATGGACTAATATATACTACCAAATGTAAAACAGATAGCTAGTGGGAATCAGCCGCATAGCACAGGGAGATCAGCTCAGTGTTTTGTGTCCACCTAGAGGGGTGGGATAGGGAGTAGGAGAGGGAGACACAAGAGGGACTAGATATGGGAATATATGTATACGTATAGCTGATTCACTTTGTTATAAAGCAGAAACTAACACACCATTGTGAAGCAATTATACTCCAATAAAGATGTTTAAAAAAAAAGCAAACTAAATATAGAGCTACCACATGACTCAGCAATCCCACTACTGGGCATGTACCCTGAGAAAACCATAATCAAAAAGAGACATGTACCACAATGTTCATTGCAGCACTATTTACAATAGCCAGGACATGGAAGCAACCTAAGGGTCCATCGACAGATGAATGGATAAAGAAAATGTGGCACATATATACAATGGAATATTACTCAGCCATAAAAAGAAACGAAATTGTAGTGAGGTGGATGGACCTAGAGTCTGTCATACAGAGTAAAGTAAGTCAGAAAGAGAAAAACAAATACCGTATGCTACCACACATATATGGAATCTAAAAAAAAAAAAGGTTGTAATGAACCTAGGGGCAGGACAGGAATAAAGAACCAGACGTAGAGAACTGACTTGAGGACATGGGGAGGGGGAAGGGTAAGCTGGGACGAAGTGAGAAAGTAGCAATGACATATACACTACCAAATGTAAAATAGATAGCTCGTGGGAAGCAGCTGCATAGCACAGGGAGATCAGCTCGGTGCTTTGTGACCACCTAAGAGGGGTGGGATAGGGAGGCTGGAAGGGAGAAGCAAGAGGGAGGGGATATGCGGATATATGTATACATGTAGCTCATTCACTTTGTTATACAGCAGAAACTAACACAATACTGTAAAGCAATTATACACCAACAAAGATGTTAAAGAAAAGAAGAAGAAGAAAGAGGTAACCTGCATAGCTCTGTGTCTATTTTAAAAACTGAATATGTAGTTAAAATTTTTCCACAAAGAAAACTCCAGGCCAAGATGGCTTCTCTGGTGAATTCTACCAAATATTTAAGGAAGGTGTTATCAATTCTACACAAGCTGTCCTAGAAAATTGGAAAGGGCAAAAATACTGCCTACTCCTTCTATGAGGCAAGCATTAAGACAAAACCAGACAAATACTAGGAAAAGAAAATAAAACCTACAAATAATTTCCCTCATGAACACAGATGCAAAAATCCTTCATGAAATATTAGTGAATTACAACCAATAATATATAAAAAGGATAATAGATCATGACAAAGTGAGGTTTGTCCCAGTAATGCAAGATTAGCTTAACAATCAAATATCAGTAAATGTAATTCACCATATTAACAAATAAAAAGAGAAAAAAATATATGATCTTTTCAATAAATTCAGAAAAAATTTTTAAATAAAATCCAACATCCATTCTTAATAATAATTTTAAAAAATTCTCATCAGACTATGAGTAGAAGGGAATTTCCTTGACCTAATAAAGAACATCTCTGCAGAATCTGCAGCAAGCATCATATTTAATGGCAGAAGACTGAACATTTTTCCCCCAAGATAAGGAACAAGGCAAGAAGGCCTGTTCTCACCTTCCTCTACTGGAGGTTCTAGCTGGTGCAGTAAGGCAAGAAAATGAAAGTCATCCAGATTGGAAAAGACGGGAAATTGCCTTCATTATCTAGTGCTCTTTCTATTGATACCATACCTCTAACTTTATAATTTAAAATTTCTCTCTTTACATATTTTAAATAGTAAAAGAATTCCACAATTAAAATTAGAACAAAATCATTCATCAACAATTATATATTCCCTATGAAGAACAGATTTTTTTTGTCAGATGACCCAAGGGAACTTCTGCTAAACACACTGACTATCACTGTGCCAAGAATCCTCATGGTAAGCATTTTTTTTTTAATGTCCTACTTCATTACTGTCTTAGAATTATCATTTAAATACCTGCCCCTGTCAAACACAATGCCTTACCTGCATGTAATGCAAGTAAAATGAAGGCAAAGGACAAAAGCTAAAGACAAAGACTGCCTTAAAATAGTTGTGCCATACTTACATGTCATAATGTCTTAAAATGTCCTTTATTACAAGCTAATTAATTCATTCACTTACATTGTGAATATTATTTCAAAATAGTCCATTATAGAGTGGAATTCCTTTCCCTTTTTATTTGGATTGACTAACAGACTAATAAAGTTCTGTCATCCTTGGTTATTTACGTGGTTACTTGGTTCATACTTGATAGTATATACTTTGAAATATGTTATGTTCAGATCTCTTTATAATTTTATAATGGAGTAACACTGTTGGTCCTAAATTGTGTGTATGTGTGATTTCTAACACTCAGTGTAGCTTCACATTCACTCATAAGGAGAACTCTGATGAATAAGCAAGCATAAATTCTTATGCTTGATAATGAGTTGTTATGACAATAGGTATACTTCTATTACCTTTATTTAAAATCAGTCATGCTTGGATAAAAAATTAATGCACAGAAATCTCTGGCATTCCTATACACCAATGATGAAAAATCTGAAAGTGAAATCAAGAAAACACTCTCATTTACCATTGCAACAAAAAGAATAAAATATCTAGGAATAAACCTACCTAAGGAAACAAAAGACCTGTATGCAGAAAATTATAAGACACTGATGAAAGAAATTAAAGATGATACAAATAGATGGAGAGATATACCATGTTCTTGGATTGGAAGAATCAACATTGTGAAAATGACTACTGCAATCTAGAGATGCAATGCAATCCCTATCAAACTACCAATGGCATTTTTCACAGAACTAGAACAAAATATTTCACAATTTGTATGGAAACACAAAAGACCCTGAATAGCCAAAGCAATCTTGAGAATGAAAAACAGTGCTGGAAGAATCAGGCTCCCTGACTTCAGACTACACTACAAAGCTACAGTAATCAAGACAGTATGGTACTGGCACAAAAACAGAAATATAGATCAATGGAACAGGATAGAAAGCCCAGAGATAAACCCACACACATATGGTCACCTTATCTTTGATAAGGGAGGCAAGAATGTACAGTGGACAAAGGACAGTCTCTTCAATAAAGGGTGCTGGGAAAACTGGACAGGTACATGTAAAAGTATGAGATTAGATCACTCCCTAACACCATACACAAAAATAAGCTCAAAATGGATTAAAAACCAAAATGTAAGGTCAGACACTATAAAACTCTTAGAGGAAAACATAGGCAGAACACTCTATGACATAAATCACATCAATCAAATAAATTCTTTTTGACCCACCTCCTAGAGAAATGGAAATAAAAACAAAAATAAACAAATGGGACCTAATGAAACTTCAAAGCTTTTGCACAGCAAAGGAAACCATAAACAAGACCAAAAGACAACCCTCAGAATGGGAGAAAATATTGAAGCAACTGACAAAGGATTAATCTCCAAAATTTACAAGCAGCTCATGCAACTCAATAACAAGAAAACAAACAACCCAATCCAAAAATGGGCAGAAGACCTAAATAGACATTTCTCCAAAGAAGATATACAGACTGCCAACAAACACATGAAAGAATGCTCAACATCATTAATCATTAGAGAAATGCAAATCAAAACTACAATGAGATATCATCTCACACCAGTCAGAATGGCCATCATCAAAAAATCTAGAAACAATAAATGCTGGAGAGGGTGTGGAGAAAAGGGAACACTCTTGCACTGCTGGTGGGAATGTGAATTGGTACAGCCACTATGGAGAACAGTATGGAGGTTCCTTAAAAAACTACAAATAGAACTACCATATGACCCAGCAATCCCACTACTGGGCATATACCCTGAGAAAACACCATAATTCAAAGAGTCATGTACCAAAATGTTCATTGCAGCACTATTTACAATAGCCAGGAGATGGAAACAACCTAAGTGTCCATCATCGGATGAATGGATAAAGAAGATGTGGCACATATATACAATGGAATATTACTCAGCCATAAAAAGAAATGAAATTGAGTTATTTGTAGTGAGGTGGATGAACCCAGAGTCTGTCATACAGAGTTAAGAAAGTCAAAAAGAGAAAGACAAATACCATATGCTAAGACATATATATGGAATTTAAGAAAATCAAATGTCATGAAGAACCTAGCGGTAAGACAGGAATAAAGACACAGACCTACTAGAGAATGGACTTGAGGATATGGGGAGGGGGAAGGGTAAGCTGTGACAAAGTGAGAGAGTGGCATGGACATATATACACTACCAAACGTAAAATAGCTAGCTAGTGGGAAGCAGCCGCATAGCACAGGGAGATCAGCTCGGTGCTTTTTGACCACCTAGAGGGGTGGGATAGGGAGGGTGGAAGGGAGGGGGATGCAAGAGGGAAGAGATATGGGAACATATGTTTATGTATAACTGATTCACTTTGTTATAAAGCAGAAACTAACACACCATTGTAAAGCAATTATATTCCAATAAAGATGTAAAAAAAAAAATCAGTCACGCTAAGGGATTTTTTTTTTATCCTAATGGGGGTAGAATCAGAGGAATTTTAATTTAAAAGGGAAATAATCATATTTTCTTTTAGTAGGATGACTGACCCTAGATCCTATTTCAAGTAGTTGAGTCTTTGTTTGCATCTATTCCAGTTCTGTCCAGCTTAGCGTCTTTTCTGGTGAAAGTGTCCTGCTTTGGACGATCAACTACATGGTCAGCCTACCTTTTAGAGAGATTACTCTGAGACTTAAGAAGTTTTCATATCTTTTGATCTAATAATTCTTCAAGAAATCTATTCAAAGGAAATAACCACAGATACAGAGATGTACATTTGTATGTAAATATGTCCATTATGGGATTATTCAGTCACAAAATGTAAACAACTTAAAGGCCAACAATAGAAGAATTGTTGAATAAGTAATGGTTCATAAATAAATGGGATGTTATGCAGTGCTTAAACATTGTTTCCAAAAATAGTTAATGACTGAGAAAAGTTCAAAATTTTGACAAAAAAGTACAAAATGTATTTATAAGTCCCACCCTATTACATATATTTCATACAAAAACACACATATACCATTCAGAAAAATAGAAATATACAAAATGATGAGTGGTTATCACTGCATAATGATTATGGATAATTTTTTCTTCAAATTTTGCCATACTTTTCAAATTTTCTTTAACAGTGTGTCACTTTTATAACCAGCAAAAAATAAACATTACTACGAGAGCATAAGAGAAAGAGAATCAGAATGATGAAAAATATACGCTTTGGAGTTTTGGCAGCGGAGAGACCAGTTTGAGCAAGTAAATGAAACATAAAGCAAGAAGCATCTTTAGAAATAACATGGCAACATTGGTTAATAACAGGTCATTTTCTGTGACTGTCATCCTTTTCAAGTATTACTTACTAATTCAAACAGGAAAAGTATCTAAAACTAAAGTAGTATATAGTAGTGCCAACTAAAATCTGTCAGCATCTGGTTCTAGAAGAATGAAGTAGCCTCTGCAGTCGCTGACCTTCAACACATTCTGAAAGGAGTTCAGGGTGGAGATCAGGAATGCGGCACTCTGTGCTCTGGGAAAAACTAGCAGAACAGGCCTTCGGATAGCTGGATATTTTCTGGAGAAGATTTTATGAGCCCAGTTTCTTGCATTGTCTCATATCTAGAAAAGCACTAAAATCATTAACGGAGGCAGCTGCTCCTCGTGACTAGCAGCAGCCTTCCTGTGACTAGCAGCAACCCTCTGTCAAGTTTGCATGATTGCATCCCCCCTTCACTAAAATCACATACCGACCTTCTCCCCTACCTCTTGGGAGCAGTTCCTCAGAGCTATCTGAGAGGCTGTCTCCTGGGCTACAGTCCTCATTTTGCCCCAAATAAAACTTAACTCACAACTCTCACATTGTGCATTTTTTTTCACATGATAGTAGTCTTAAACTTAATGTCCAATGTCACCTTGAGTTTTATACTGCAGGCACTTTAAAATAAACATTTTTTTTAATGGAACATATTTAAAGGATAGCAACTAACATTAAAAAAAAAAAAAAGAAAAATCTGGGGCTTCCCCGGTGGCGCAGTGGTTGAGAGTCCGCCTGCCAGTGCAGGGGACGCGGGTTCGTGCCCCAGTCTGGGAGGATCCCACGTGCCGCGTGAGCCATGGCCGCTGGGCCTGCGCGTCCGGAGCCTGTGCCCCGCGGTGGGAGAGGCCACAACAGTGAGAGGCCCGCGTATCGCAAAAAAAAAAAAAAAAAAAAAAAAATCTGAATGTTATATGAAGAAGACAAAGACACTCACACTACTTATTGAAAAGAAGTGAAAATTTAAGCAGACACAAGTTTTGCATCATCTGGTGAAGAAATAGCTAATGGTCAGAGCTAACTTATTAAGAAATGGGAGTTCTCATCAGGCATTGAGTTCCCCCTTCCTAACCACTTGAGAATTGCCGTTACTGTGTAAAAGAACTCACACAACAACCACTTAGGAATCTGCTGTTGTTTGCAAAAATATCCTTCTTAATCTGGTCTTAGAGAAGCTAGGCATCAGATGAGTATTTAGACCAACTATTCTCTAATGACCCCTCCAAATCTGGCATGATATAATGTTAATATATCTAAGGTTTGATCCACATTGCTCACATCTAGTTTTACATTAAACTGTATGATAAAGCTGATGTTTCATCATTTAATAGTCAGTGAGTAATTATTCTCAGCCACTTCACTGTTCATTAGCACTGCCACTAGAGGTGGAGAGGGCACAGAGGAGTTCATTCAAATGGTTGACTCTTACCCACGTTAAAAGTTAAAATGCCAGACTACATGTAAGAGTTTAATACCACTGGCCAAAGTGGTAAATTCGTATTCTGCATGTGCTCCTTTAACCACTTTATCCCCATTATCTAGTTCCCATGTATTAGGTGTTTTCTGTCTGTTAACTAAACATACAATTAAGGCTTTAGAATGTAACTGTCATCTCAAATGACATGATAATGCAGAGCTCATCTAGCCTAACTCAGAGTTCTGATTTTATCACAATTGAATACACATTTTACAAATGACTGATCCTTTGATCCTCTGTCCTGCTCTACCATGACTTCTAAGGTAGATGTCATTCACTCTAAGAGAATGGATCATAAACATCTCTAGGCTTCGTTATTGTACATTTCAGATGACTTCTTCATCCAGAAAGTTTATTTACAGAAAATAGACTACATTGACCAGGTAACACTTTGCTTCTATTATTATTACTATTGTGGTAAAAAACACATAACATCAAATTTACCATCTTAACCACTTTTAAGTGTACAATTCAATAGTGTTAAGTATACTCACATTGTTGCAAAACAGAGCTCCAGAACTTTTTCGTCTTGCAAAACTGAAATACCCATTAAACAACTCCTCTATTCCCCCTGCCCCCATCCCTGGTAATCACCATTCTACCTTCTGTTTTTAATAATTTGCTTTTTCTGTTCATTTTGCCCAATTTTCTTGTATTTTTAATACGTTTGTGAAAAAAGGGGAGAACATGCAGACAAATATTTTACCTCACATCTGTTTTTCTGAAAAAAATCATTCAAATATCAGGTTTCTCTGAATGCCATAGAATATATTGTTTTAATGCTACTGCAATTATAAATGCAGTTTGATGAGTAATGGGCATTTTATTTCTTATCATACCTAGAAAGTGATTGTTAAAAAAAAAATGTAAGAGGCATTTAAGCACTTTTTCTCCTTCGTTTTGCTCAAATATAGCAAGAGTATAATTAGCTGGACAAACTGCCTAACTCTGTAAGATATGTCACCTCAACTTACAAACCTAAAGTGACAAGTTTTCCAATAAAATAAAATTCTCTACTTCCTTAAAAAAATTACTTTCAGAGAGATGAAATAAAACACCTCCAATTTTCTCTTTCACAAGAGGAAAGTATATATATAAAATAGAATTTAGAGAAAAAAAATTTTTTTTAATTTAGCAGGTTAATAGGGTCAGGACAGGAATAAAGACACAGACGCAGAGAATGGACTTGAGGACATGGAGAGGGGGAAGGGTAAGCTAAGACGAAGTGAGAGAGTAGCACTGACATATGTACACTACCAAATGTAAAATAGATAGCTAGTGGGAAGCAGCCACAAAGCACAGGGAGATCAGCTCGTGCTTTGTGACGACCTAGAGGGGTAGGATAGGGAGGGTGGGAGGGAAACTCAAGAGGGAGGGGATATGGGGATATATGTATAAGTATAGCTGATTCACTTTCGTATACAGCAGCCACTAACACAACAGTGTAAAGCAATTATACTCCAACAAAGATGTTAAAAAAGAAAATTTAGCAGGTTAAGATGCTGCAATAATGAGGAGACATTCATTTTATCACCACCAAGTAATATCACTTCCACATTACTGGACAGCTTCATGGGTTTGACTGCTTCATTACCGCTTAATGATCCTGGAAATAAGCCAACATTTTTATTGGGTTCTTTTTGCTCCAAAAAAATAAAATTCAAGAAATTACTTTGGCAATGCAGCAACTAGAGTATTTCACTTTGGATTATTCCTCCTTTTTGGTGAACATTTAAAAGATAAATTACTTTCTTACATTCTGCCCCTAAAGTCAAAGTCTCTAAGATATAGATCTGCTGATTTTACTCATGTTCCTGAAATGAGTAAATACAATCTTCTCTGAAATAAGTATCTGACTGAATGTTCCTTCTCCAAAAACAAATGCTTCAAAATATGACCCAGAACACATATTTCCAGACCAAGTAAAGAAGTAATGCCTAAAATTTTTAAAGATCTACAAAGGGGAAGCTAATAATAACCCAGCAAATCATGCACTGGCAGCTCAGAAGAACCTTAAATCTGCTGATAAAGAGACAAGGAAATGGATCCCCAAAACTACTAAATTCTACTAAATAATCTGAGATAAAACCACAATCTCTTCATTTCTGATTTTATAATGTTCTTTCAGTTCTATTTGTCAGCACAGGTTGGAGACTCACCATGTGTTGCAATTTTAACAAATTCATGATTCTAAGTGCATATTTTCTTATTCATTGCTGGTACATCTCTTAAATTATACTTTGTTTGCACAAGTTGAAAAAAGTTGTATATTATATAGCTGCAAGTTCCTCCCACTCAACCTATTTTAAGTTCTGATATCAGTCAAGATAACAGTGTTCATAATGAAATGCTATCTCATGTTTAAATACCTATTTTAAAAATATTCATTAACTCAAGGGTTAAGAGCACCCCAAATGAAAGGCACTGGGCGAGCTGATATACACGACACAAAGATGGATAACTATCCTTGCCCTCAGTCAGTTTTCAATCTACCTAGGATGACAGGTATGAAGAGAACAACAACTACATTTTGTGTGACAAATCTATTATTCAAGCTATGACACTTCTGAGAGTGAGACAGAGGTGCTCTCAAAAATTAAGCCAGGGTAACAGACATAAACAAGTCTGTCCCAGGAAAACTGGGAAATAAACTCACCCTACGGTATATAATGCTTTGCAGTTTATTAACTGCTTTTCAAAAATCTTATTTTATTTTTTTCCCTGAAAACACAGCTATGAGATAAATAACACACCATCCCCACTTTTAGATGGGAAAACTAAGGCTCAGCGAAATGAAATGATTTACCTAAGGACACATAGCTAACAAATGATGGGTTCAAGGTTTGAGGCAAAATTTTCTAATTCCAAATCTAATGTCTTTCCACTATAACATATTGCCTCATCAATAACTGTATCCACTAGATACATAGCTACATTCTATAATTACAACTTGTGGGAAGCATAGTTCTGATTATGAGATCCCTAAAGAGATATAAGAAAACATTTACCAATTTGACAGTATTATCATTTTCATGGTAAAATTTATGTGGATAAATGAAGGCAGTTTAATAAAGGGAAACTATATAACATAAAGTTGACACCAAAAAATAAGAGCTAAAACAATTTCAAGTAAAATCAGAAAGTAAGGGAGGATGTCTTCATCACCATTATTCAAAATTCTCTTCAAAGTTGGAATGAATAAATACTGGATAAAAGGAGATAAACACCTCTTTTTGCTAATAAGATTGTACAATACTACTGATAATGACTAGAATTTTGAAAAATTGGTAAGATGGTTAGATTCAAGATAAATATTTTAAAACTCTATAATTTTTCTGTGTTCCAGCAATAAGCTCCCCTTCCTACCAGCCCCAAGATCCTCCAGACCACTTCTCATTCTGTACATAGACTTCTGCCCCAGTTATGTCAGATATTTACAATCTTGAACAGAATATTTAACATCCCACTCTGAATTATCTGCTTTGGATATTTCTCCAAATTCCAGAGCTATCACCAAAACAATGATTTTATCTTATATCTATGACCAACAGAACTTACTAAAATCTCCCCTTTGAGGATAAAGACACTACCTCTAAGACAAAATTCTATCCCACTCTTAGCCACTGGCAGCAAATTCTTGGACATTTTTAAATTGCACATTTGTCTCTGTTTGCAGTTTTAAAGAATGCATAACTACTGACATCCACTATTAGATTGTTCAACTCAGACAAGCAAAAAAAATGCCCATGATAAAAAGACATGCCTGTGATTTTTATGGAAATTGTCCAATTCAATATTATTTCCCTAATAACCTGATACAACCTGTTTTATATGACTTTCAGCCTTTAAAATCTCTTTTTTTCTAAATAAAAGACAGCACTTCCTATAAAACTCAAAACTAGTTGATTTTATCAATGAGATTCACATGTCATCCTTTTAAAGACTGCTAGTAACAGTAAAGGAATTTTCATTTATTGCTGTGTTGAGGTTTATTCCCTGAGACCTTTTATCTTTTCTGCCTATAGCAGGTATAAGGGACTTTCCTTGCGGGTTTGATGAAGTGAGCAGCCATATGGAGAAGCCTACATGGCAAAGAATGCAATAACCTCAAGGGCTCTAAGGACTGCAGATTGCCTCTAGGACCTGGGCCATATTTAACCAACAATCAGCAAAAAGTTGGGCTCTTTAGTTATATAACCACAAGGAAACAGATTCTGCCAACAACCTTATTGAGCTAGGAAATGGATTCTTCTCCAGTTGAGAACGCAACCTGGCCAATCCAGTGAATGAAGCCTTCTGAGACCCTGAAGCAAAAAGCACATTCAAGCCATGCCCAGAATCCTGGCCCACAGAGATCGAGATGATAAATGCATGTGTTGTTTTTAGCCACCTAATTTGTGATAATTTGTTACACAATAGAAAACTAATAGACTTTCCAATGGCTTTCTGTCTCAAGAGCGAAATCCCAAGTCATTTCTACAAATTGGGCCCTTACCACCCTCTCTAACCTCATCTTCCTCCATTTTTGTCATTGCACAATGGCCTACAAGTTCATCAAATATGACAGATTCGCCACTGGCTCAGGGCCTTCAAACATTCTGTCTGGAATGCTGTTCCCAGATTTCTGCTCAGCTCACAGCTCACCTTCTTCAGGTACCCATTTAAAGATTACTGTGTTGGAGATACCTTCCCTTAAAAAGAAAATAGGAATTCCTAACCCCACTCAGCATGCACTGCTAACATCTGACTGCTTTATTTTCTCCACAGCATTCACATTTCACCACTTGATATGAGTTTATTCATTTATCTGCTTATAGTATTTTTCCCTGTACCAGAATATAAAGTCCGAGGGGGCAGTGACTTTGTTTTGTTAACTGCTGTTAATCTATATATGGGGGAGATCTGTTGAAGAAACAAATGAGTAAATGGAGAGATAAGTTAACGAATTAATCAAAGCAAATCACAAAGATACTGAAAAAATTAGAGAGAATTTAATAGATATGAAGAGTAAATTAAAAATTTATAAAGATAAATTTTATCTAACAAGTGAAACAGAAAAAGAATTCAGAGCTACAGTAAATAATAATTTCCCAATTCCACATGATTCAGGTGGAGAAAATAATATAATTTTTCTAACCATGGGAATTAGGCTAACTTCATACTTCTTCACAGCAACTTCCAGAAGACAAAGCAGCAATAACTAAAATGTTCTAAGGCATTTGAGACTCAGGCAACTGACTTTATTAATCTCACAAAATCATAAGAAATACACTTTCTATGATAGCTTCATGAAAAGTGAAATCTGCAATCAAGAAATAGATGAAACAAGGGACTCAGAAATGAAAAAGCAAGAATGAATAAGTGTTAGTGGGCACTGAATCAACTTAAATATACCTATTTAAACAACAAGAGTAATTTGTTAGAAGATATAACTTGAATGTTTTAAACCATGATGAAGAAAAATAATATAACCAACAAAGCTGAAAGATTAATGAGGAGATGGTTAGAAGTAAAAGGTTAGGGCTTCCCTGGTGGCGCAGTGCTTGAGAGTCCGCCTGCCGATGCAGGAGACGCGGGTTCGTGCCCCGTTTCGGGAAGATCCCACGTGCCGCGGAGCGGCTGGGCCCGTGAGCCATGGCCGCTGAGCCTGCGCGTCCGGAGCCTGTGCTCCGCAAATGGGAGAGGCCACAACAGTGAGAGGCCCGCATAACGCAAGGAAAAAAAAAAAAAAAAAAAAAAAAAGAAGAAGTAAAAGGTTAATTATTTCCTCACAATTCACATCAGGGAGAAATTCTTTTATATCTCAAAAATTGACACACAAAATTTTTTAAATTACCCAAACAACTTAATTTATCCTTCCAGATAATTTTCCTAACATTAGATCTTTGAGGAATTTTTTTTTACAAACTTTTTTGTAGATTGGGAGAAAGTAAATATTTAGATTTTTGTGGGCCACATACAATCTCTGTTGTATCTGTATTGCTTTGTTTCTTTTATAACCCTTTAAAAATGTAAAAACCAACCTTAGCCCTCAAGCTTCACAAAACCAGGCCATGGGCTGAATTTGTCCTGCTTATTGTAGTTTGTTGACCCCTAGCTAAGAGTTAAGTAACACTGAGCTAAAATTCTGTTGTTCTTTCATTTTCACTCTAGGATCCTTTGATTCTGTCAAATTTAAGTAAAGTTAACTGTGGTATTTTTGTATTTCAAAATTTTAAGATAATGTATAGGACTTCCTATACATTACTTCCTTGACTTTTGGTCAAGAGGTACCCGATAGGTATGATTCACAATGTTTGACATCCAATCAAAAATTATAAAGCATGCAAAGAACCAGGCCAATATAACTCACAATGAGGAAAAACTAAATCAAAACTAAACCAGGAATTACACAAATGACAAAATTTGTAGATAAGAACATCAGAATAGCTCTTACTACTGTATTCCATATGTTCAAATAGCTAGAGGAAAGACTGAGCATGTTAAGGGACAATCTGGAAGGTATTTAATATCTAACCACTAGAGGTGAAAACTACAATGTCTAAAATAAAAAATACACTGGACGGGATTAACAGTGATAAACACTGCAAGAGAAAAAAATACTAAACTTGAAAGCATATCAATAGAAATTAATCAAAAATTAAACAGAAAGAAAAAAGATGGAAAAAAGTAAAACATCAGTGAGTTGTGGGAATACTCAAAGTGGTCCTACAACTTATTGATGTTCTGTTAATCATCTGTTTAATTGAATCCTTGAAAAAGAAGGGAGAGGACAGAAAAATATTTGAAGATACAATGGACAAAAACTTTCTAAACTTGATGAAAACTATATAACCAGAGATCCAAGAAGTTCAATAAACCCCAAGCTCAAGAAAAATGAACCAGAACAAATTGTTTAAAACCAGTGATAAAGAGAAAACTCTTAAAAGCAGCCAAGGAAAAAGACAGGTTGCATTCAAGGAAACACAGATACAAACTGAAAAGCCAAAGACAGTGGAGTCACAGCTTCAAAGTACTGAAAGAAAATATCAACCTAGAATTCTAAACCCAGGAAAAATATATTTCAACAACAAAGATATACACCTATTAGAATGACTAAAACAGAACACTGACATCAAATTCTGGCAAGAATGTGGAGCAGTGGGAACTCTCATATATCACTGGTAGAAATGCAAAATGGTACAGACACTTTGGAAGACAATTTGGTGGTTTCTTACAAAACTAAATATACTCTTACCATGCAACCCAGTAATCATGCACCTTGGCAATTACCCAAAGGAGCTGAAAACTTAACGTCCATAGAAAAACCTACACAAGAATGTTTATAAAAGCTTTATTCATGTATTTCTTTAAAAGATAATTATTTAAAGAAAAATTTAAAGCAAAATTGCTAAAACTTGGAAGCAATCAAGATGTCCTTCAGCAGATGAGTGAGTACATTTACCTGTAGTACAACCAGACAATGGAATATTATTAAGTGCTAAAAAGAAAAAAGCTGTCAATACAAGAAAAGACATGGAAGAAGCTTAAATGCATATTACTATTATATGATTCCAATTATACATATATTCTGGAAAAGGCAAAACTATGGAGACAATAAAAAAGATCAGTGGTTGTGGGGTGGTGGGTGGGAGGAGATGAAGAGGCAGAGCAGAGAATTTTCTAGGGCAGTGAAAATACTCTGTATAAATATAACATTATAATAATATATATGTCATTATACATTTCCCCACCTCCATAGAGTATACAATACCAAAAGTGAACTCTAAGATAAACTATAGACTTTGGGTGATTATGACGTGTCAATGTAGGTTCATCCTTGGTAAAATGTAAATCAAAACCATAATGAGATACCACTTCACACACACCAAAATGGCTATAATTTTTAAAAAAAGACAGTATCAAGTGTTGACAAGGATCTAGAGAAATAGGAATACTCATACACTGCTAGTGGGAATGTAAAATGGTGTATTCACTTTGGAAAATAGTTTGTCAGTTTTTGAAAATGCTAAACACATAATAACCATGTAATCCAGCATGGATCCAACTCCTAGGTGTTTATCCAGGAGAAATGAAAGCATGTGTTCACACAAAGACTTAATACATAAATGTTCATAGCAGCATTGTTCACAATAGCCAAAAAGTGGAAACAAACCAAATATTCATCAACTGATGAGTGGATTAAAAAGGCATGTTTATATCCATACAATAGAGTTATATTTGGTGATAAAAAGGAACAAAGTATCAATACTTACACATCATGAAAGAATGTCAAAAAACATTATGCTTAGTGAAAGAAGCCAGACACAAATGAACACGTATTATATGATTCCAGCTATTGAGGTGCCCACAAAAAGCAAAACTATAGTAACAGAAAGTAGATCAGTGATTGCATATGGCTGGGGCAGGAATGAGGAGTGACTGCAGATAGGCATGAGATTTCATTTTGGGGTAAAGAAAATGCTCTAAGGTTAAATTGTTGGGATGGTTACACAACTCTGTAAATATAATAAAAATCACTAAACTGTATTGTATACTTAAAATAGATTAATTTTATAGTATCTTAATTGAACCTTATTAAATATATTTTAAAAATACAAAAGTGAAATAAACACCTTTTCAGACACAGAAACACAGAAATAATTTATCACCAGCAACCCTGCACTACAATAATGATAAAGTAAGGCCTTCAGGCAGATGGAAAATCATACCATATAGAAACCTGGATCTAAATAAAGGAATGAAGAGCACAGAAAATGGTAAATATGTGGGTGAATATAAAACTTTTTAATCCATTTAAATCCTTTAAAAACATAATTATTTAAAGCAAAAATAATAAAAATGTATTGTGACATATATATAACATATTACATAAGTAAAATGTATGACAATAGCACATAGATCCTGAGAAGAGAAGTGGAAGAAAACTTGTAAGTTATCTATATTATTCATGAAGTAGTATAATGTCATTTAAAGGTAGAATGTGTTAAGTTAAAGGTGTTTACTATAAACCTAAAGCAATCATTAGAATAATGCAACACAGAGTTACAGCTGACACACCAATAAAAGAGATAAAATGGAATAAAAACCAGAATATTTTTAGTATTTTATTCTTGTTAATCCAAAACACAGTAGAAACAAAAAACAGAACAAAAATAGATGG
This sequence comes from Lipotes vexillifer, assembly GCF_000442215.2. Classification (NCBI taxonomy): domain Eukaryota; kingdom Metazoa; phylum Chordata; class Mammalia; order Artiodactyla; family Lipotidae; genus Lipotes; species Lipotes vexillifer. Next base: position 1,584,085 of record NW_006797755.1, read on the forward strand.
AAAAATAGAAAATAAATAGCAAATAGCTTTAAACCCAAACATATCAATAATAACATTAAATGTAAATGGTAAAAATACACCCAATTCAAAGGCAGAGATTGTCTTATTGAGTAATAAGCAAGATCAATTATATGCTGCATACATGAAACCCATTTAAAATATAAATACAAAGAGATTAGAAAAAAAGAATCAGAAAAGTATGCTATGGTAACACTAATCAAACTAATGCTGAAGTGGTAATATTAATATCAGACAAAGTTGATGTTACAGCAAAGAATATTACCAAAGATAAACAGAGTCATTTCATAGTGAAAAAGAAGTTAATTGATAAAGAGGACATGACAATCCTTAACACTTATGTACCTAATAACAGAATTTCAAAATATATTAACCAATAATTCATAGAACTAGAAGGAGAAATCAGAGATTATAGTCAGAGATTTCAACACATATATATTAGTAAATTAACAGAATAAATTGGCAGAAAATCAGTAAGGATATAGAACACTTGAACATACTATCAGTCAACTTAACATAATTGACATTTATAGAATACTTCACCTAACAACAGCTGAATACACATTCTATTCAAGTGTATTCAGAACAATTATTGAAGTAGACCACTTTGGGGAGAATAAAACAAGTCTCAATAAATTTAAAAGAATACAAATCATATAAATTATGTTCCTGACAACAATATTATTAAATTAGAAAGCAATAACAGAAATATAGCTGGCAAATCCCAAAATGTTTGGAAGTTAACTAAGTGACACTCTTCTAAATACTCATAGGTCAAAGAAAAAAATCAAAAGATAAATTATATTGCAGCTTGAACTAAATAAAAATGATAACACAACATGCTAAAATTTGTGGGATTTAATTAAAGTAATACCTATAGAGAAACATAGGTCTATATTAGGTTAAAAAAAGTTCTCAAAACAAAACCTCAGCTTCCATTAAAAAAAAAACCTAGTAAAAATAAAGTGAATTGAATCCATAGTAAGCAAGAGAAAATAACAATAAAGATCAAAGTAAAAATCAATGACATAGAAACAGAAAAAATAGAGAAAAATTAATGAAACCCAAAGCTGGTTCCCTGAGAAGATCAATAAAATTGATAAACTTCTAGCCACAATCATTAGCAAAAAAAGGGATAAGAGAGAGGGTTCAAGATGGTGGCACAGGAAAAACCTGAACTCACCTCCTTCCACAAATACAACACATCTACTTCTGGAATAACTTCCTCAAAAGGGGACCTGAAAACCAGATGAACAGAGCCTCCACAACAAAGGGTAAAAGAACAGCACCAAGACAGGTAAGAGAAGCAAAGAGATGATCTCACCAAGGAAAAAAACCACACCCTAGCCATGGCAATCCACAATTGGTAGGAATCACAAAGGTCCAGATCTTTTCCCTGAACAGAGAGGGACATAAGCTCCACATCAAGCACAGCAACCTCTAGATCCTGCACGGGAGAGATGAGCCCCCAAAACATCTCGCTTTGAAAACAAACAGGGATTATATACAAGAAAACTAAACAACTGTGGGGAAGACAAAGGCCGCTCTTAAAGGGCCTACATACAGACACACTTGACCCAAAACCCTCTGAGAAAACACCAGAGTGAAAACTTCATGAACCACAGGTGAGGGGGACCCAGTTACTAACCTTAAAAATTCCGCCAGAGAGGCAAGAACCAGTTAGGATGCTCCCTGTGGCTCTGAGACACTGGAGGGAGGAGGATTTTGCAATCTCAGGCTATCTTGCAAATGCTGGCACTGGCAAGTGCCATTTTAAAATTCTCCCTTTAACATGTTATCAACAGTGGGTGTGCCCTGCTGAGAGCCCCACTCACCCCTGTGCCTTGGCCACACCCCACTGCCAGCTGACTGATAGCCCTGCCCACAGCATTTGTAGCCCAATAAAATAGGTTTCATGCAACCGACAGAAGGGATGCCCCACGTGCCCTGGGGGCCACGTGGGATTGTGCCTCTGAGCCCCACAGGACATCTCTTAAATAAGGCCACTCTTTTAAGACTGGGCAAGATAGCTGATTTACTTAATACATATAAACAAACAAACAGAATTACACAAAATTAGGAGACAGAGGAATATATTCCAATTGAGAGAACGAGACAATACCTCAGGGGAAAAAAAAATCTAAACACAACAAAAAAGCAATCTAGGGCTTCCCTGATGGTGCAGTGGTTGAGAGTCCGCCTGCCGATGCAGGGGACATGGGTTCGTGCCCTGGTCCGGGAAGATCCCACATGCCACAGAGTGGCTGGGCCTGTGAGCCACGGCTGCTGAGCCTGCGTGTCCGGAGCCTGTGCTCCACAACGGGAGAGGCCACAACAGTGAGAGGCCCGCGTACCGCAAAAAAAAAAAAAGCAATCTACTTGATAAAAAGTTCAAAGTAATGGTCATAAAAGTGTTCACCGAACTCAGGAGAATAATGGATGAATGCAGTGGGAACTTCAACAAAGAGACAGAAAATATAAGAAAGTACCAAACAGAAGTTATAATTGAACTAAAAAATACACTAGAGGGGTTCAACAGCAGACTGGATAAGGTAGAAGAATGAATCAGCAACCTGGAAGACAAAACAATGGAAATCACCCAGCCAGAGAAGCAAATTATAAAAGAATTTTTTAAAGTGAAGTTACCTTAAGAGACCTTCAAGACAGCATCAAGCAGAATAATATTCACATTATAGGGGTCCCAGGAGTAGACAAGAGAGAGAAAGGGCCAAAAAATTATTTGAAGAAGTAGTGGCTGAAAACTTCCCTAATCTGGAGAAGTAAACAGACAACCAGGTTCAGAAAGCATAGAGAGTTCTAAATAAGATGAACCCAAAGAGACATACACCAAGACATATTTTAAGTAAAATGGTAAACGTTAAGGATAAAGAGAGAATCCTAAAAACAGCAAAGGAAAAACAATGTGTTACGTCAAACAGAATCTCCATAAATCTATCAGATTTTTCAGCAGAAATTTTATAGGCCAGAAAGGAGTGCCATGACACATCCAACGTGCTAAAAGGAAAAAAAAATTCCAACCAAGAATTCTCTACTCAGCAAGGTTATCATTCAGAATTGAAGAAGAAATCAAGAGTTTTCCAGACAAGCAAAAGCTAAAGAAGTTTATCACCACCATCTTTACAAGAAATGTCAAAGGGACTTCTTTGAGCTGAAAAGAAGTGGCACTAATTAACAATACAAAATCATACAAAACATCTTACTGGAAAAAGTAAATATATAATAAAGGTAGTGGATCAATCACTTATAAAGCAAGCATGAAAGTTAAAAGACAAAAGTAGTAAGATTAACTAAAATTAGCATAATCAGTGAAGGGATGCATAAAATAAAAAGATGTAAAATGTGTCATCAAAAGTATAAAATGTGGAGTGGGAGAGATAAAGCTTTGTAATGTGTTTAAACTTTGGTTGTTTCCAAATTAAAACAGGCTACTTTTTACATAGGATGTTACATGTGAACCTCATGGTAACCACAAAGAAAAAAACTTATAGTAAATACACAAAAGAAAAGGAGAAAGGAATCTAATCATAACACTAAGGAAAACCACCAAAACTCAAGGGAAGACAAAAAGAGAAAAAAAGGAACAGAGAGGAACTACAAAGACAGCCAGAAAACAATTAACAAAGTGGCCATAAGTACATACCTATCAATAATTACTTTAAATGTAAATGGACTAAATTTGCCAACTAAAGACACAGAGTGGTTAAATGGGTAAAATAAAAAAAAAAGAAACATCTATATGCTGCCTACAAGAGACTCATTTCAGAAGAAAAGAAATGCACAAACTGAAATTGAAGGAATGGAAAAAGATATTCTATAAAAATGAAAAGAGGTGGCATGGTGTCCCCAATGCAGGGGACACAGGTTCAAGCCCTGGTCCGGGAAGATCCCACATGCCATAGAACAATTAAGCCCGAGCACCACAGCTACTGAGCCTGCACTCTAGAGCCCCCAAGCCACAACTACTGAGCCCGCGTGCCACAACTACCGAAGCCCACGCACCTAGAGCCCATGACGCAACAAGAGAAGCCACGGCAGTAAGACACCTGCACACGGCAACAGAAAGTAGTCCCCGCTCGCCGCAACTAGAGAAAGCTGGCGTGCAGCAACGAAGACCCAACGCATCCAAAATTAAATAAATAAAATTTTTTTTAAAAAAGAAAAAGCTGGAGTAGCTATAATCATTTCAGATAAAATACACTTTAAAACGAAGATTGTAATAAAAGACAAGAAAGGCATTACAGAATGATAAAAAGGTCAATCCAGCAAGAAGGTGTAACATCTAGAAATGTATATGCACCCAACAGAGAAGCACCAAGATATATAAAGCAAATATTAACAGTCTTAAAATGAGAAACTGAAAGCAATACAATAACAATAGGAGATTTTAATCGCCAACTTACATCAATGGATAGATCATCCATACATAAACTCAATAAGGAAACATTGGACTTAAATGACATGCTAGATCAGATGAACTTAACAGATATATACAAGATTTTCCATCCAAAATCAGCAGAATACACATTCTTCTCAAGAGCCCATGGAACAGGCTCCAAGGTAGATCACATGTTAGGTCACAAAACAAGTCTCAAATTCAATAAGACTGAAATCATATCAAGCATCTTCTCCAACCCCAATGGCATGAAACCAGAGATCAAACACAAGAAAAAAAATGAAAAATCCACAAAAACGTGAAGATCAAATAATATGCTACTGAACAACCAATGGGTCATAGCAGAAATCAAAGAAGAAATAAATAAATGCCTAAGGACAAATGAAAACAGAATTACAACATACCAAAATCTATGGGATGCAGCAAAAAATGGTTCTAAGAGATTACTCATAACAATATAGGCCTACCTCAAGAAATAAGAAAAGTACCAAATAAACAATCTACACCTAAAGGAACTAGAATAAGAACAAACAAAGCCCAAAGTCAGCAGAAAGAAGAAAATGATAAGGATCAGAGCATAAATATTGGGGTGGCCAAAAAGTTCGTTCAGGTTTTTCCATACAATGTTACGAAAGACCCAACAAGCTTTTTGGCCAACCCAATAAATAAAACTATGACTAAAAAATGACACAAAATATCTAACAGCTGATTCTTTGAAAAGATAAACAAAATCAACAAATTTTAGCTATACTGATTAGGAAAAAAATAGAGGATTCAACTAAATAAAATCAGAAATTAAAGAGTTGAACATAGATACAAAAATCCACAACAAAATATTAACAAAATAAATCCAACAATACATTAAAAGGCTTACATACCACAGTCAAGTAGGATTTATTCCAGGGATGTAAGAATGGTTCAATATTTGCAAATCAATCAATGTGATAACACAGTGAAGAATAAAAATCACATGATCATCTCTAGATGCAGAAAAGCATTTGACAAAATTCAACATACATTTATGATAAAAACTCTCAACAAGGTGGATATAGAAAGAACATAATAAAGACACAAACCCACAGCTAACATCATACTCAACAGTGAAAAGCTAAACACTTTTCCTCTAGGATCAGAGACAAGACAAGGATGCCCACTCTCATCACTTTTATTCAACATAGCACTGGAAGTCCAAGCCACAGGCAAAAAAAAGCACCCAAATCAGAAAGAAAGAAAACTGTCACTGTTTGCAGATGACATGATACTCTAAAGACTCCACCAAAAAACTGTTTGAATTAATGAATTCTGTAAAGTCACAGGATATGAAATCAATATACAGAAACCTGTGGCATTTCTATACACAAATAAAAAACTATCAGAATGAGAAATTAAGAAAACAATCCCATTTACAGTTGCATCAAAAAGAATAAAATACCTATGGATAAATTTAACCAAGGAGGTGAAAGACCTGAACACTGAAAACTATAAGACACTGAAGAAAGGCATTAAAGAAGACACAAATAAGTAGAAAGACATTGCATGCTCATGGATTGGAAGCATTAATACTGTTAAAATGTCCATACAACCCAAAGCAATCCACAGATTCAGTGCAATCCCTAAATAATTTCTAGTGGCATATTTTACAGAACTAGAACAAATATCAATAATTCTAAAATTTGTATGGAAACACAAAAGATCCTGAACAGCCAAAACAATCTTGAAAAAGAAGAACAAAGCTGGATGTATCATGTGCCCTAATTTCAAACTATACTACAATGTTACAGTAATCAAAACAGTATGGTACTGGCATAAAAACAGACACACAGATTGAGAACCCAGAAATAAACCCACACATATATGGACAATTAACTTATGACAAAGGAGCAAAGAACAAAGATGGAGAAAGGATAGTCTATTCAGTAAATGGTGCTGGGAAAACTGGACAGCCACATGCAAAAAAATGAAACTAGACTATTATCTTAAACCATACACAAATTAACTCAAAGTAAATCAGACTTGAATATAAGACCTAAAACCATAAAATTCCTAGAAGAAAATAAGTGATAACCCCATTGACATCGGTCTTAGTGATGTGTTTGTGGATCTGACTCCAAATGCAAGGGAAACAAAGGCAAAAATAAACAAATGTAACTACAGTGAACTAAAAAGCTTCAGCATAGCAAAGGATACCATCATCAAGACAAAAAGGCAACAAACTGAACAGGAGAAGATGTTTGCAAATTATATATCCCATAAGGAGTTAATAACCAAAATATATAAAGAATTCATACAACTCAACAACATTAAAACAAACAACCTAATTTTAAAAATGGGCAGAGGATCCGAATAGACATGTTTCCGATGAAGACATACAAATAGCCAATAGGCATGTGAAAAGATATTCAACATCACTAATTTATTACGGAAAATTAACTCAAAACCACAATGAGATATCACTTCACACCTGTTAGAATGGCTATTATCGAAAAGACAAAAAATAAATGTTGGAGAGGATGTGGAGGAAAAAAGCTTTTGTACACTGTTAGTAGGACTGTAAATTGGTATAACCACTATGCAAAACAGTATGGAGGATCCTTAAAAAATTAAGACTAGAACTACCATATGAGTCAGCTATTCCACTGGGTATTTATCTGAAAAACACAAAAAACACTAATTTGAAAAGGTACATGCACCCCTATGTTTATTGCAGCATTATTCACAACAGCCAAGATATGGAAACAACCTGAGTGTCCTACGATGAATGAATGGATAAAGATGTGGAATGGAATACTACTCAACCATAAAAAAGAGTTAAATCCTGTCATTTGTGACAACATGGATAGATTCTGAAGGTATTATGCTAAGTAAAATAAGCCAGAGAAAAACAAATACCTATGATTTCACTCAAATGTGAATCTAAAAACAAACAAACAAAATAAACAAAAACTCATAGATACATAGGTCAGATCAGTGGTTACCAGAGAAGCAGGGGGTTGGGGGTGGATGAAATGGGTGAAGGGAGTCAGCTACATGGTGATGGATGATAACTAGACTTGTGGTGCTAATCACTTTGTAGTGTATACAGACATCAAATTATAATGCTGTAAACATGAAATTTATATAATAAAAGAAATTATAAATAAAGCATTTCCATCCCCATCCTGGCCTCTTGTCTAAGGCCAGTGTTTTAATTTTGTTTTTAGCATTGAGAATATAAAACAAATGATAGCAGCCACCAGAAATAACAAAGACTTAATATTTTATGTCAATAAATACTTAAATACTTAATAGTTTGTTAATAAATTAAGCAATTTAGTTGAAATAGACAAATTCCTTGAAAGACACAAACTACCAAAGGTCACTCAAGAAAAAATTACAAACAAATGGCAAAGAAGTCTATTAAATAAATCATATTTGTAGTTTAAAATCTCCCCAAAAAGAAAACTGGTCCAGATGGCTTCACTGGTGGGGTCTGAATACGAGAAAGCAGGGATAAATGGGGACCATCTTAGGGTTTGTCACATATGGTACATAGTATGATCCCATTTTACTAAAATTATTTCTGAGTAACTGCCACTCACTCGATCTGGCTATCCATCCATCTGTAACATAGAGAATGTTCATTTAATAAATGAGGCTATTTCTCAGTGGGAATAGGGGCAATTTTCAGCTTTCTTCTTTGTAACTTTAGATAGAATGAGTGTGTATCATTTTTATAAAATATCGTGTTAGAATACTAAAATCATTATTCTTTTAGGAAATAATAACGATTGAAGACCCAAGTTAGTGTAATGTCATGAAGTCAATGAACAAAAGAATTTCAGGAAAGAATATGTGATCAACAGCAATAAATTCAGCAAAAAGTTCAATAAGCAAGAGAGCTAAGAAAAGCCCATTTGGTTTAGAAATTGGAAGATCAATACAGCTTCTACAAAGTGGAGATGGAGAAGCTAGATTGCAGGGTGTTAAGCAGTGAGTGAGTGGTGAGGCAGTGGAAAAAATGGTTTAAACCGCTTTTTTGAGAAATTGGGCTCTGAAAGGATGGTATCTGTACCCCAGTGTAGCTGTGGGAGGAATTATAAAATTATTACAACTTTACTCTTAAACAAAAAATAACTGGGACACCTAAGAAAAGCTATCTAATCAATTCACGTAATTTGTTAGAAAATATCGATGTAAAGAGCAATATCAGGCCCACATCCACCAAAGGAGAGAATGAGTTTCTGTCCTAACGCAGGGAACTGGAGATAATATGAGATAGAAGACAATTCTAGCTTCAAGAGGGATTACACTTGTCCTGAAAGTAAGTAATGTTTTTTCCCCTACAAAATAAAATTGCTACAATGGACAAGAAAAAAGACATCTTAAAAGCAGTCAATTAAATGTAGAGAACAATGTGATCAACTTAGTTTTTATTATATCATTAAGATTGCATATTCTTTACAAGAGTGCTTTGCATACATTACCCAAATAACTAAAATATGTCTTCCAAAATGTATCTATAGAATTTCTAATTGTTCTTTAAATATGTTCCTGTAGATGCAATGCAAATCACATCCCCCACCACATCCTTCAGAGTGATTATCCTCTGGCTTCACTTTTTAAACAAGGAAATCAGTAAGCTGATTTCAGTAAATGTAAAAAATGCTCAGGTGTATCGTATTAAAATTCATATCCTATAGACATTTTTATGATGACTTTTAAATTTAGACTCCTTTAAAACAAAACAATATTTAGACTCCTTTAAAACAAAACTTTTTTGAATTTTATTTTATTTTATTTTTTTATACAGCAGGTTCTTATTAGTTCTCTATTTTATACATATTAGTGTATATATGTCAATCCCAATCTCCCAGTTCATCCCATTACCCACCCACACCCTGCTTTCCCCCCTTGGTGTCCATACGTTTGTTCGCTACATCTGTGTCTCTATTTCTGCCTTGCAAACCAGTTCACCTCTGAATGATGGATAGATTTGTATTATTTATCAACGAAAATACCCACTGTCATATTATCTACCTGAATAAATCAGAATTTACCAACTGCATTTTCCCTAAGGAAACTTTTCAATGTAAGCATACGCTGGAGCTGAATTGAAAAGAGGCAGATGATTCCAGTGGTCCCATATTTTTTGTTTACTTAAGTTTTTTTGCTGGAAACTCAATAAAGAGAACCAAATGAATCCCCTGAGTCTTTCTGTTATACTCCATATTGTTCACTGACAAATCTATGCAATCTGTGGGCTCTTAGCTCTAACCTGGCATATGTCCTCAGCATATGGGGCTCATGCCCCTAGTATATCTAGCATTAAAATACAAAGGTGACACAATGTATCAGTATCTATATTTCTTCATTAAAGAGCTGGCTGTAGTGATCAGCATTTTAGTCAGTATGTCATGATATATGGCTTTCTTGTCATTGATACTTCTCAAGCAAATATCTGCTCAAATTTATCAATCACGTGCTACGGAAAAGGACAAGAATTCAGATCAAGAGATAAGCATCTTAATTACATACGGATGTTGAAAAGTCTTTTTTCACTTAAAAGCAAAATATGCTACTGTATAAAGCCATTGATCATTTTAAAATACCTCATCTAAACTAATGAGGTCCTTTGTATCAATTATCCCTGTCACTATGTTACCTTAGATGAGTATCATTTTAATCATTCAGAAAATATATAATTTAGCATCTAATGAAATTTAATTATTCACCCTCTATCACTGTTTAATATTTACCATTTACTAATTTTGTATTGCCTGCCTTCCATAAACAAAGAAAATTGAATCTCTTTCTGTAGCAAGTTTCAGAGAGTAAAGTAAAACTTGAGCTTGACAAAAGGGGAATATATAGGCTCATGCAATTAAGAAGTACAAAGCAAAACATTTCAGGCATGGCTGGACCTAGAGGCTTAAAAATTTCATCATGGCTCATTTTCTCTTTTTTCATCTCTCAGCCCTTATCTATGTTGGCTCTATCCCCAGCAAGATCCCAATATAATGAAAAGATGGCTTCAACAGTTCTAAGCTGACATTGTCAAAGCTCAGTATACTCTGCTTTAATTTTAGCAAAGGTCCATGAATAAATTATCATTGGCTCTGAAGGTCTTGGCTTGGGCCACTTGTCTATCTGGGAACAAATCACAATATTCTCACTGATCAGGCGTGGGTTATACCCTCCCTTGGAGATATTCCCAAATCACAGGGACTGAAAACAGATGACATGTAGTTCTCTAAGGAACATCAGAGAAATCTTACTAAAAAAAAATTTTTAATTTTGGTACCAGAAATTTTGATTTTCACTATCCAAGGCTAGTAGTCATTTTATATACAGATCAAACCATGGTCTCTACAAAAAACACTGTGATACTAACATCCTCTCATTTGGGGCTGTCTGGAATTCACGTGCTAAAATACCCGTCAGAGACTACTATGTTCCTATCTGATAACATCTGTCATAAGAAACCAGGTTCCCTAAAAAAACATTCTGTGTTAAACGTTAATTAACTTGAAGGAGGTAAAAACATACCTATTTGCTGTACCAGCCCAATGAGTAGAATGTGGCAGATATAATAGCACCTAATACAAGCAAAAAGTAAAAGAAAACAAAGAGTAAACAAAAACAAGTAATAGTCTTGCTGATTCAACCAGAAAATCAGTTTAGGAAGAGGTCTTCTACTATGACGACTCACTCCTTCATCCTTCTAATTCTTAAATCTGAGACCACTTATCCCCCCAACTACAAACACAGTCCTGCACCAAGATTTCTAGTCCTGAAGAATTTAAGGACCCCAGATCAACAATTCCGTCTTGATTCAGCCTTGCTGTTGGCCCTTTATTGACTTTGTTCCCTGAACCTAATAACTGGATTCTTGCTGCATTCCTCAAAATAAACACTCCACTAGTATTGCAGTTCCAAAGCTTCCTTGTTCCTGAGTTTCTTTTTCTGTATGAACCCAACCCTGAATCACCTCCACTTCATTCATTCTTTCTTTCATAAAATTTTATTGAGCACCTGCTAATTTCTACACATTGTGTTAGGTGCCATGGATGTAGATATCATAACTGTCCTCATGTTGCAACTATTGCCTATTCCCAGACTCCCCTGGCCCCATGCTTTCCCCACCCACTCGGGTGAGAGTGGCTTACCAGTATCTATCCTAACACTTATCATCTCTGGAGTCAGAAAGACTTCAAACTATATCCCACATAACTTTGGGCTTGTTACCTAATCTCTCTTAAATCTTAGTTTCTTCTTTTTTTTTTCTTTCTTTTTTTTTTTTTTTTTGCGGTATGCAGGCCTCTCACTGTTGTGGCTTCTCCCGTTGCGGAGCACAGGCTCCGGACGCACAGGCTCAGCGGCCATGGCTCACGGGCCCAGCCGCTCCGCGGCATGTGGGATCTTCCCAGACCGGGGCACGAACCCATGTCCCCTGCATCGGCAGGCGGACTCTCAACCACTGCACCACCAGGGAAGCCCAGTTTCTTCATTTTTATAGTAGAAGTAATAATAACCTAATCTAACCATACTATAGATTAATTATGGAAATTAAAAAATCATATAGTAGGCAAACATAAATGCACATTTCCTTCTTATGGCCTACTACCATTCAAATATACAATTTATATTTGGAAAGGTGAACAATACTTTGAATTAATTAAAGAGTCCTGTCAATAAAATCACTTAAGTATAACCTCTACTATGGATCAGATACCATAAAAGGATAAACTCAAATAAAATGTGTTCTCTGTTGCAAGACACCCTGTGTTAGTGGAATGAATAACTCATATGGTATAACTCGTGGGGGTAATTGGAAAATGATAATCTGGTCCCCAAATTTAGGAATACATTAAAGACTAAGTGGGAGGGTCCCTGCATAATTAAGGGTGAAATTCTTCCTAGAACATAGGCTAAAATCGTAATATAATATCAAAAGTGACAGTGAAACAGCACAGCTAAGCAACTATAAATTCCATTCTGAGACAACCCAGAGGTCAGGCCACATACCAAAGAAAAACATATACTCACGCACACCCACTTCCCTCTAAGCATCAGTTAAACAGACACCAAATGTAGCTCTTATACATTTATGCTAATAAAGTCTGATGACTTGAGTTAAGTAACTCAATCATCTAATTTTAATGGTCTTTATCTTTGAAATTTATCATTTCAATATTAACATGAAGACACATATTATGAGTTTATACTCCTTAATACTCTCTTATATGTTAGATCATTGACTTCATTTTAGAAAGAGCAATGGTTATTTTAGATAGTCAAATATTCAGTAATTTAAAAGCCAAGCAATATGAAGTACAAATAATTTTATTCAGGCACCAAAAATTCCACTAAGAGAATTAATGACAAGATTTATGCTTTGTATTTCATTACACATAAATAGCATTTGTAGGTAACACTATTGACTATATTTTATTACCATCTTTTATTGTTTTTCTCCATCTTTCTTTCATTGACTCTAATTATCCTTTTTACCTAGAAAAAAATGTTAATGTGCATTCTGCAGTCATGCTATTGAATAGCTAAGAATTCTAAACAGTTCGTTGCACATCAGAAACATAACCATATTTCATATGACGTCCTTATTTTATACCACAGGGATGTTTAGAAGAACAGCCTACAACAGAATAAGAAACAAAACTCCAGAATCCCATTCAATTACTTGGAAACTGTCATTATTGCAAACAGTACAAATTTAAACTATCACACTGGAATCCCAAATCTTAAACTCAACACAGAGATTAAATACCAGTAGAAAAATAAGTATGGGTGAGAACTAAAGTTGTTTTTTCTTCTGCAACATGAAGAAAGTGTGTATACAACTGACATCAAGAACAGGCTAACCAGAGACTAAACTGATGCAAACAGCATGCCAAGCAAAACTCAGCTTTCTGCCAAAGATTTTCCCCAAGAGGTGAATAACATTTTCCATAAGTCCATGGAAATTGCAGAACTGGTTTGGTAATGAAATACACATAGCCACTTTTTATGTATGATTTAACATTTCTGTCCTCTACTGAATAGGATAAGTTGCATTAATTACATCAGAGGGATGCCCATATTTATTATTCGATGAAAAGATTAGCAGCATTTTAATTCACTTGAGAAAATTTTACCATATGTAAAAATGAAAATATGCATTTTTAAACTTACTTTTGATAATATAAGCCTATTCATACAATTACAGTGTAATTCCATGAGTTAAAATTAAATATAAAATTTTCAGACAGAAGTACTTTGTATTATGTGATGCTAATTACAGAATATCATAATTTAAAGAGCCACACTGCAGTTTTGTTTTTTTTTTTTTTTTGCAGTACGCAGGCCTCTCACCGCTGCGGCCTCTCCCATCGCGGAGCACAGGCTCCGGACGCGCAGGCCCAGCGGCCATGGCCCATGGGCCCAGCCGCTCCGCGGCACGTGGGATCCTCCCGGACCGGGGCACGAACCCGTGCCCCCTGCATTGGCAGGCGGACTCCCAACCACTGCGCCACCAGGGAAGCCCCACACTGCAGTTTTCATAGAGCTACATGTTTGGGCCAAATTGTCATTGGAAGGTTAGATAGCCTTGCAAAGGAAGTAGATTTTAAAAAATATTTTCTGTCCAGTTATTCCTAAAACGCATCATACGTGATTTTTAAACAACAGAAAAATCTAACATATCAGTAATCTCTACTTTTGACTTTGACCCATCATCATTACCGTCTTCTATTATTAGTACTATTCAATGTGTTTACAAACAGAAGACATAGTTGGCTGCTGCGCTTACTGTTTTTATTTTACTAGATCACTTCCGGAGATTAGAAAAGCACAGCCAACCAAGTCATAAAAAATACAAGTGATGCTGCATTACAGCGAGTCAGGCAGTAATGCACCTGAGTGTTCTCCAAAGTGTTCATGGGAGCCAAGGCTTTCAGAAGGTTTCAACCATGGTATAAAAGCAGGCTCTACACTGGGCCCCATGCATCTCAGCACTGCAGCAATGTTCACTTGCAGAAGGCTATCCTGAAAAAATACATATATTGTCTGTGCCCTTGACTGGGCCCATATGACTTTAGAAAATTAAATTTCACATTCATTATTCATGAGGTCAGCACAAATCCCTTGATGGAATTTCAGCCTAATTAAGAAGTGTTAAGAGAGGTTTGCATTTCCTCATGAGTTTGCATAAACACTCCACTGGTATAAAAACTAGATAGCTACCCTCTGACTGAAGAAAACTAATGAATCCATAGCATTTATACCCAAGATCATCAAGAGAAACTCAAATTTGTTTTTCTTTAATAGTTTTGAGTTCTAAGTGTTCAGGGTCAGAGCTACATCAAAGTTTCTTCCATGCCCAAAGGAAGCAACAGGTAAGAGACAAGATATTTTCCTGTTTCACTTTTTACCATCAGGCGCTTCTTTCCCCACCATCTGCCAGTTCTTCTACTCTACTCCTAGTGCTGCCTTCCTCTAATTTCACCAGCTTCGAGTCCACTCCTTCGATTCTTTCCTGCTTCATAACTATAAAATCAGGCAAAACAAAAGACGGTTTAAGTAAAATTCATTCAAAGTACATATTATTTTAAATATGGATATGGAGTGTTGGTTTTTAGTTTGTATGCATTTGCCAGAACACAAATTTGCCACAACAAAACTTTCACATCTCTGTTAAAATACTTTCAGTGACGGTTTCATGCTAGTGGGTTTTAAGAATTAGTCACTCAACAAATATTTACTGGGTCTGTGCAGTATCCAGTCATTGACAGAAATCTATAAGGATAAAGAGGGGGGAAAATACCTGTAAGATACTTAAACCTGTTTTCAATGCCCCTAAAATTCTTTAAAAACAACAACAAAAAAGGCAAAAGCCTCAATATTTAAATAACAAAATCACATTCATAATGCATGCTACTATTGAGGCAGGGTGGCAACCTGAGCACAAACTTTTACCTTTCTCCCCCTCAAATCACACTGAAATGAATCTAAAAACATAGAAAAGTGGGGGCTTCCCTGGTGGCGCACTGGTTGAGAGTCCGCCTGCTGATGCAGGGGACACGGGTTCGTGCCCCGGTCTGGGAAGATCCCACATGCCGCGGAGCAGCTGGCCCGTGAGCCATGGCCACTGAGCCTGCGTGGCCGGAGCCTGTGCTCCAGAACAGGAGAGGCCACAACAGTGAGAGGCCCACATACCGCAAAAAACAAAAAAAAAAAACATAGAAAAGTGAATATAAAAACAAAAAGTGAATGAGGTAATAAGAAAGCTAGTGCACAGTAAACTCTGAGTGCGCTACAATATTTAATGGATTTAGAGAAGACAGGACACAGCATTACTGTGGTGACTGTGTGTGAAGACAAAGCCTGGGATGCAGATGAGGGCTGCATAGAAGGTAGATCTGTTTTGCCCAAGAGAGAACCCCAGAAAGGTTCTAACAACACAAGCTGGAGGCGTGGAAGACAAGAGTAGGTTATACAGCAGTACTGAGGTTATTTGAATAAAGGACTGTCCACTGAACAGCTGGACAATTCTCTCCCACTTTCACTGTCAGACAACTGGCAGAAATGCCATAGGACACAGCCCATTGCTAAAGAATTTAAATGATTTTTCATGGAAGGAGTAGACTCCAAAGGAGAGCACCAGACTATTATACAATGCACATCTCTCTTTTTTTTTTTTCCAGTACGCGGGCCTCTCACTGTTGTGGCCTCTCCCGTTGCGGAGCACAGTCTCCGGACACGCAGGTTCAGCGGCCATGGCTCACGGGCCCAGCTGCTCCGTGGCATGTGGGATCTTCCCAGACCGGGGCACAAACCCGTGTCCCCTGCATCGGCAGGCGGACTCTCAACCACTGCGCCACCAGGGAAGCCCACAATGCACATCTTAAATTCAGGCCTCTGAAATTAAGTAGTCAACATGCCTACTCAGGTACACATAGAATCAACTCTTTCCATCAGGGGAAATAGAGGCAAACAATGGCAAAGGAAAGCACCGCCCCGAGTGATGATAATCAAACTTCCCCATTAACAAGTAAGAATGAACAACCATGCATCACCAGGCATTTGACGAAAATCAATAACACAAGACAAAGTCTAAGAAATATTGCACCCATACAATAAAAAGAGGTGTCTGGCGGGAGGGGAGTAATTAGAGAACAAGATTTTAAGGGAAATTAAAAGTATAATTACTAAAATTAAAATTCAATGGAAGAGTTATAAGATAAAGTCAAGAAATAATGGAGTAAAAAGAAGATAATAAAAAGTTAAGATAGATATATACACAGATATAGATATTTCAGCCTTTACTGTTCTTTAGTATACAATGTATAGGATATAACTTTTTAAACTACAAAATCTGCAAAGAGACAAGAAACCCATAACTGGGAGATTATATATTCAATAGAAGCAAGATGCAATGGTTGAAAAGATAGAAGTATTCAGGAGATAAGTGGAAACTCTAAAAAAAAAAACTAAAGGAAATTCTAAAACTGAAAAATACAACTATCTGAAATTTTAAAATTCATTGGATGGACTTCAGATTGCACACTGCAGAAGAAAATAGTACTGAAACTGGAGAGAGGTAAAAATGATAAAGTTTAAAATGGGCATAAATAAGGACAGATAGATAACATTTTAATTATTTTGAATATCACCTTTCGTTCTGAAAATTATCTGGATTTGGATTCAATGATACATCATATGGTCACCCTAGCTATTAGATATGAAGCTGTAACTTCTGACTTTCCAGATTTGGTTTTTCCAAACTGGTATGAATGAGATCATATATATCACAGGTAATATATATCTGTAATTATAGGCTATTATAATAACCTATAACATTATAAGTTATTATAAGGTTAAAAGCTCTAAAATGGTAGGTGGTGTCTGGACTCTAGTGTGGCTTTCAGTTTCCCATGGGTGTGATTAACCAAAAATATAAGTTAGCTTGCTTTTCCACTCACATATGCTGTTCTATAAGAACAAGTCTAACAATTCCTAAAATAAGTAGATTATATTTCAAAGGCTTTACAATTTAGAGCAAGCCTAAAAAAATAGAAGTACCTGCTTAAGCTAAAATATTTTTCAAGCCTACCAAGGACACTACATTGCATTATCCTTGCCATGTAGTAAACTATAAAGAAAAAAATATGTATCTGAAAGAAATATTTCTTTCAATTAACAGAGTTGCAGAATTGCTTTATTGAATAATTCAGAGATCTCTTTGCCTTTGACAATAATTAGTCGCATAACCCTGATTATTTATTCCCTTAAGTTTAAAATAAAAAGTTTAATTAAATTTCTTTCCTCTAGTTGATGGAAGTCTAAGGAATAATGTTTAATTGAATTAAACATTTGTTTAATTGTTTAAACATTAAGCAATTGTTTAATGAATAAAATATAACAGCACTATATATGTTTTACGGCATTTTTCTAATACAACTTGTCTGTTTTTAAAGTCTGTATTTTCCTTCCCATGATATTAAGATATGCGTTACACAAAACATAACACAAATTTCAGGCAAAAATACAAAACCATTTCTCCATAGTGCCCAATACTATTAACATAAAGGCCTTTATCATAAAAAAAGAACTGGCCCACAATATTCCAAAGTTGAAAATTTGTCTTTGCCATTTTCCCACTCCTCTTTCCTCACGCATCTCCTAGCTTCTGAGTCTCATCTTCCCAATCCCAAATATCCAGTGCCCTCATGCTGCCCTTTGGATGTCAAAAGTATAAGCCCATTTAGTGCCCTCTGCTCAAGACTTGCCTTATACTTAAGAACCCCAGGGACTAAATTACTTCCCTTTTCTCCCTTCCTGACCCCCATCAAAACTCCCATTAACTAGAGGAAAGCAATTTAATTAAACTAAGCCACATTAGATTGTGAATGATTGATTAATAGACTACTTAACCTTCCCTGGGATATTTTTTTTAAAAGAGGACACTGTAATCTAAGTAATAGGCAGAATTTGAAACAGTTCTAAAAAGTAGGGAGAAATATATAGGCTTCTTTCAGGGAGATATGTTTTCATAGAAGGGCCTTGTGAGGGTCCCTTAAATTATTCCTGTTGGTGGCCACCTATTCAGCCTCAGTTCCTGACTTGGAGAACTGAATTCCTGACTTGGAGAACTGAATTCCTGACTGAAATGCCCTTTTCCAGTCTCATAAGTGAACAGCAAAGTACTCTCAAAGGAGAGCATTTGACTTTGAAACAGACTTCAGAAGTTGAAGTATGGTTTATTACTCCTCTGGGTGAACTGAGAAATACAAATGCTTCTTTTAACCTGGAATCAAATTCCCAAGAGCTATCCTTAAACACCAAATAACACTATGACAAAGGTCAAATCCTTTGTCATGTGGAAATGACCCTACAGATAGTCTTTTTAGTTTGACTACATGTTTTTAACTTTTAATTGGAGAATAGGAATGAGCACCAGAAGTATATGATTATAACCCCATACTGCAAAGATGCAAATGAGAATATAATGGTAGAGGAGCCTCTACAAACTTTACGGTAAAATTCAGCCTCTCATCTCATCTATCCTACCTTCCAGATCATCTAAACACACACACACACACACACACACACCCCTTAAGTGACAGTAAAAACTCCCATTCCCCAAATATTATTTACAGTGTATCCTCTTAAAATTTAGCTACATTTCATATAAACATTTTGTAATAACACTGATAATTAAAATGCTGACATATCTCTATTGTTCACAAATAGGTTAGAAGTAATAACAACTTCCTTTTAGCTTTGACTGACAATGTACTTTTTTCTATCTTATCCCAGGTATAAAATGCAAAGAGAAGGAACTGTTTACACTTTGCCTCCAGTTTGAGTGATATAAATTGAAAAAAGACCTTCTACTCTGGCTAATTATAAATGTCGCCCTCCCCTACAACAAAGTGACAACGCAGGCCTCTCTGGTCATGATAAAAGCCTCTAGCATTTTACTTTATTTTAATAGCTGTAGAAATTAACAACTTGACCCTGGTTATGAGACAACTGCATTAATATCTCAGAGTTCTGAGCATCTTTCTGCAGAAATGTCAGGCTATACTTATCCCCTGATGAACTTTTTCACTGCATTAAAATAGATACTTAGCCCTTGGTCATCCTTTTCACTGCATTATACTTTGTCTTAATTTTCAAAATTCACATGGGTGGCTGGATAGAAAACTACCACACAAGAAAAACATAGTTGCAGTATCTATACCCCAAACACAAAATTTTAATTGATATTTTTTTCCTTTTAACTCAAAAAATAAATCCTTCTTCACAGCTAAGTAAACTTTCTACATCAGACCCTGGAGCACTATTAGTTTAAGATATGTCTTCTCAAAGCTTCCCATTCAAAGGTACATTTTGAATAGGGTGTTCCAGGGCAAGACAGTGTATTGAACAAAAGCATCTAATTTGGCCTTTTTTTTTAAAGACATGAACCTACAAGAACAAAAAGAACAAGAGAGGAGACAATGGCAACTAAATTTTGGAAGATGGAAAGCAGGTGCACAAGTAGTAATTGACTTACCAGACCCAAGAAAGCTCAATCTTAAGTGGGCAGCGGGAAAAGCCAAGAACTAACTAGTTACACAACAGATTCCCCAAAATGCTCTACAACTGGTAGCGCCAGTTCCTCTAGAATCGGGACAAAGGTGGGTAGGCAGGTAAGAACCTAAAATAAGGAGAACTGGATAAAAGCTATTTGAGAAGTGCTTAGATACCTACACATCTTCCCGTACCCCACTTTGCGGA
Organism: Lipotes vexillifer; assembly: GCF_000442215.2. Taxonomy (NCBI): domain Eukaryota; kingdom Metazoa; phylum Chordata; class Mammalia; order Artiodactyla; family Lipotidae; genus Lipotes; species Lipotes vexillifer. The sequence goes on from NW_006797755.1 coordinate 1,604,276, forward strand.
GCAATGCTCCTCACCACTGCACCCGTTCCCTCTTCATCACTCCCACTGAAGTCTGGAAAGGGTAAAACAGAGGGTCTTTGAATTGGGAGGATCCCAAGCAACTGAGGACATGGTAAATCTACTGAAAGCAAGGGGATTAAGTAACTGCACATATAGGAAGGAGGCAAGATGCTGAGACATCCTCTTTCCACCCCCACGGCCCACTTCCTAGTGCCAGAAGACTGGAGGCTAGAACTTTGCCCTCCAGGAAGAGTAGAACACATTTATCTAGGGAGTTTGAATACCCAATTAATGGCCCACCTAGATCACTCACAGTAAAGCTCAAATTTGACATTGCTAAAATGCTCAGAGCTCCCAAGCAGCTTTTTAGTTCCCTACTTAGAGGAGATAGGCCAAAACCAATTACTTATTTAAAATGCAACTCGTAGAACATAGAGACTATTCATGGAGAAAAAAAACTTTTTCAAAAAAATCAGAGCAATACATGAAGATATCTCATTAATTATGACAAGAGATCAAAATGCCACAAATAAGGAACATTCAAAGAACAACCACAAAAAGAACTTTTAGAAAACAAAAAGCATAATAGAAGAAATTTAGGGCTTCCCTGGTGGCACAGTGGTTAAGAATCCACCTGCCAATACAGGGGATGCGGGTTCAAGCCATGGTCTGGGAGGATCCCACATGCCATGGAGCAACTAGGCGCATGCGCCACAACTGCTGAGCCTGTGCTCTAGAGCCCATGAGCCACAACTACTGAACCCAAGTGCCACAGCTGCTGAGGCTCACGCACCTAGAGCCTGTGCTCCACAGCAAGAGAAGCTGCCACAATGAGAAGCCCGTGCGCTGCAATGAAGAGTAGCCCCCGCTCACTGCAACTAGAGAAGAGCCCGCGTGCAGCAATGAAGACCCAATGCAGTCAAAAATAAAATAAATTTTTAAAAAAAGAAGAAATTTAAAAATGAATATAAGGGTTAAAAGATAAAATTGGAGAAATCTCTCAGAAAACAGATCAAAAGGACAAAGAGATTTATTTTAAAGAAGAAAAGGAAAGATATGAAAGGAGATGAACAGTCTAGGAGGTCCAACAACTGAAAAACAGGGTTTCCAGGAAGAGAAAACATGGGAGAGAAAACCATCAAATAGTTCAAGAATACTTTTTCAGCTCTCTAACCATACCAATTGAAGTCTGAGGAAAAATTGAACTGGGTCCCCTTTGGTGCAGTTTCTCCACATGTTCAATTTTAAGTAGAAAACAAATCTAGATAGTTCCAAATCCCTAAAGCCAAATAGATGATTTTTACTTAAATTACTATTTTTGAATCACCTTTTTACTGAGCTGGAGCAAAGTGATGGATCTCTCAATAAGGAATACTTTTGAAAGAACTCTTGCACTGGTTAGTCCTCAATAATGTTCTTCCTTCCTTAGAAAAACAAAGAAACCAGCAAGTGCCAAAATTATTATTCCAATGTCTTTAGCACAGATTGCCTATTGGATTTTCTCACAATCTGACAAAGTACAAAATAAGTTCTGACCCATTTAGAACCCCAAAGCTTCATTACAAACCTCCCAAGAACTGGAAATCTGTACTTCATTAGGAACAAGCTGGGATCCAGGGCTTCACGAAGGAGTTGCCTAAATGGCAGGAGGCAGTTGGAAAGAATCTTCTAAATTCCTTTACATTTCTAAAAATAAACAGGAGACTCTCTTGATGAGCTAGAGATACAGAAAATTAAACAGAGCCTAGATCCTGGGTTCTTCAATACTCATCAGAACAAAACCTCTTGCACCCTATCCAAATTCTCAAATATAGAAAATTATGTTTAAAAATTGCAAGACATTCCAAGAGGTGACGCTGAAGTGCAAATTTCTATCAGATACTGATCAAGTCATTTCACACCAAAATGAGAATTTATGCTGATATTTCCGTATTAGAAATCATGTTCGAAGCCTGTAACCTCCTCCCCTTGAAAACGAATAATTAGCTATACTATTCTGGAAACAGCTCTAGAAAATGATCTCTTATCACCAGAACTGTATTCATAAGCTGTTCTGAAAGAACAATCCAGTCTTTACCAAGCTAATTACCTTAATTGAGTCTATACTATAATTATTCAAGATGGACAAAGTTATGTTTTTACACTTAACCACTCCAAAAGAATAGACAGATAATATTTTTTAGTATGTTTCCAGAACTCCATGACAGTTTCCAGAACTCCATGACAGACAAATCACAAATATCAACCAGGTGTCCAGAATGATTATTCCAAAAATCACTATTTACCACTGTTCCACCTCACTTAGCAATAGTTAAGAATAATTTCTCTGAATTATTTCTTAGGACTATCATTAGCATTTGACCCAATGGACAGAGACCATCAATAGTAAAAATGTATAATGCTCACATAAATCCTATATATTACCACTTTGGAATCTGAATCATATTACTACAGTTAAAATCTGGGATTTTTCTCATGCCTCATTCAATATGAATATTTCAAGAGATTAAATAAGTTTATGTCCAAGTACATTTTAAAAATCCATATTTGAACATGATTCTGCAGTAGAGTTGATTTTTTAAAAGAAAGCAACAAAAACAAGAGTGTCCTACTCTTTGAAGATGGCATGATTTTATTTTCTCTTTGTTAGAAGCCTCTCAAAGCAGCGCTGATCTCTGTTGACAACAGTCATAACAACTCAACATTAATGCTAAATGTATTTAATTTGGCCAAATTCTTCAGCTTTTAAATGGAAATTTTTAAGTGGCCCAAGAAAGTAAATCTACTCACAAAGCTACATGGGATATAGTTTATAACTGAGGTTGCATGAGGATGCCATACTACCTAAAATCAGACATTGGCCAGGGGGCGTTAAGTGCTTTTTATACACAATGTAGCATAGTAGTAACCTCCACGTTAAAATTTTTCCTTCTGAGTCCATCTGCTTTCCTTCCTATGAGACACAGAACTCAGAGCTAACTGACAACATTCTCCTGTCTTGTAAAACATTCATTGTTGACTATATATCTCAAGATCTCTAAGCAAAAAACTATAAATTTTGTCAAATCCTAAAATTTACTTCTTTGGACATATTCTATGTAAAAAAAATGTGCCTTGTAGAATAACTTAAAAGCTTTTCTGAAAAACATATAACGAATACTAAACTCAATTGATACTATAGATACTTAATCACTTACCTTTTTGGCTTAGCTCCAACAGAACTTCCAGAAATGAATTCACTACCCCAAAGTTATAATGATCTTAGTTGCTTAATAATACCTAATTCCTGTATTCTTTTATTCTTTTTTGATCTTTAGTTATCCAATTATACATTGTTTTAAATTTTTAAAACCAATACTAAATAAGTAACAAATAATTGAAATAGTTTTCTAGATCATGGCAACCCTGTGATCATTTCCTCCTTCTCACATATGCCTGTCTTTGTCAAACACCAAAAGAATTCTAGAATCAGAATATTTCCTTGTGATGTACTAGATGGTGATCATTGGTTGTTACTATCGCATTACTTATATCAAGGTGAGCTTTTCTACTTCAGACAAGAGTACAAGCTAAGCTCCTTTGTGAAGAACACCAAAACTGACCACAGAAAATATAAAATGCCTCACAGAAGGAAGTCTCTACTTTCAACATGTAAGATTTAAAAGAATCAATAAAAGTTGACTGAAGGATAAATATTCCTTAGTTTTCCCTTCTTAAAATATTTAACATTATTGGAACAGTATAAAATTACATTTGTCCATGATGATTAAAACTTCAGTACTTATAAATGCCAAGTATTAAATTACATCAAAGACTTGATCATTCTCAATGCTGGATTCAAATGCAACAACAAATGCAAAACTATCAAATGTTGCCCAGTTGCCAAATCTAGGATATTGAAATAACACTGCAGCCATCTCTGAAAGGTTTAAACTTCTAAGACTTAGCTCAGCTTGACTGGGCTTAGTGGCAAATGGACTAAATACTGTGATTGGCACCTTATTTTAATACACACACTGTGATGTCTTCAAGATGTATTCCTTGACATTGGTCATTCTTCTCTTTCTTGAATCATCAGTGTCAAATAGTGGACCTCAGTAGGGGTGATTTTTATTCCCCTGGGGACATTTGGCAATGTCTAGATACATTTTTGATTGTCACAACTGGGAGTAGTGCTACTGGCATCTAGCTACCTACAATACACAGGACACCTCCCTACCCACCACAACAAAGAATTATCCAGCCCCAAATGACAATACTGTGCAGGTTTAGAGACTGTTACAAGGACTAACACTCAAAAGCTCCTACTAATGTGCTATGCTTTCAGGTTGCCATAAGGAACCTCAGGGGCTGTGCTTCAGATTGCCTCAGCTGGAATTAAGGAAGGAGAAAGGAGAACTCAGGCTGACAGTTCATAATTGCTTCTACGGTCAGTTTGACCCTGGAATTCATTGCACATTTGGGCACTCAAAGCCCATATTCATTAAGCTCTCTTTCTCGTCACATCCTTTCATTCATTCAAAAATTTATTTATGCCATCCCAGGCCAATGCTGGAAGATTCCTCTGTATAATTAAAATTAAGTACAATTTTTAATAAAAGCCCTCACGGTCATGTCTATTTTGAACAAAAGCTCAAAGAGAAGCTAAATAAAATACATCTAATCAATCACTAGTTCTTCAATATCCTCCCTTTCAACCATTTAACTTTTACTCCCCAAATGAAGTCAATTGTTTACCTGTAATTTTCATGTTTTTATTACAGTTCTGACAGTTCTTTGAAATTTCAGGACTGATCACAAAGAGAGATGCTCTAAAATGCAAATCAGATGTCCTCACTGTATTAAAAACTGAATAGTGGGCTTCCCTGGTGGTGCAGTGGTTGAGAGTCCGCCTGCCGATGCAGGGGACAAGGGTTCGTGCCCCGGTCCGGGAAGATCCCACATGCCGCGGAGCGGCTGCCCCCGTGAGCCATGGCCGCTGAGCCTGCGTGTCCGGAGCCTGTGCTCCGCAACGGGAGAGGCCACAACAGTGAGAGGCCCGCGTACAGCAAAAAAATAAAAAATAAAAAAATAAAAAAAAAAAAAACTGAATAGTGTCACAACAGAAATAACTGAAGTTGAAGTTCTCTGATAGATGCTTTCTATGAAATATGAAATAGCTAACTAACAAACTTTAAGCTATGCCTTAAATTTATATGCTTCCAAGCTATTCAAACATAAAGCAAGCAATAACAAATGGGCAACCTTGTCCATTGCAAGGCTAATAAATCAAAATCACCAAGGTAAGTTAACTGCATTTCCAGTGGGTGCAGATTTATCATCAGAGGCCTGATAATCATGCAACCACTAGAAAAAGAAATGTGTTTCCCATGACCTTGGTCATAATTCATCAACAACACCGACTTGTAACTTCTCCCTATTATGTCACACTGGGCATACTCTAAAAAAGATTTCAGGATTTTTGGACTTCTGAATGAACATAAATGTGTTCATTTGGTGATATCTATTTTTACATTAGAACTCAGTATAAAAACTATAAACATCTAATACATGAATAATAGGACAGTGGATAAGAAAACTGAAGAAAAGCAGGACTTCAATGTCCAGAAATTTTCTGAAAACTCAAAGCTGGTTAGAAGCTTGAGTTGGTCCAAATGCAGAAGGCTCCAAAATTTCACCTTTTCAGCAATTACTGTAACTCTCACATCTGGCAATTCCTTTTAGTTGAATCCCCCACACCAAACTGGTAATAAAGTAAGCAGGAAT
>NW_006797755.1:1610052-1704512 GCF_000442215.2 Lipotes vexillifer
GAATGTCATCAAGGTTGAAATAAAGTCAGAGAAGCTTTCAAGCATTCCATTCTGTAAGCACTTTTATTTTGATCTCCACAAGTAGAGAAAGTCCTGGCTGCCACAAATGTTTCAAAGAGGGGGAAAGTAGTTAAGAGATGCTGATATCTTTCTAGGCTTTTCAGAGATTAATAGAAAGTAGGGCAAATCCTTTCAAGAACACAAGATGGAGGGAACAGGGAATAAACTGTTGCAACAATGGGGCAACAAGTCAAGGTATTGTTTACCAAACTTGGACACTGGCTCCCAAGTTTTGAATGAGAGAGAACAGAAATGATGAGATTTTTTTAAATATTTAAGTAGTTTTTTGGGTTTTTTTTGTCTTAGGAAAATAGTCCAAGTAGCCACAGGATAAAATGCTGAGGAAGTGCACCATTTGAAGAATTGCTTACAGTTGAAAGGCTGAATTGGAATCTTGATCTTGATAGCAATCCTTACTGGATGTATAACTTCAGGCTAGTTATGTAATCACTCAGAGCCTCAGGTTTTTGCTGTTTTTTGTTTTTCTTTGTTTTGTTTTGCTTTGGTGTTGGTTCTGATTTTAGTTTTAAGCTGAAAAACAGAGATTGTAAAATCTATCTTCCAGAAGGATTATATGGGCTAATGTACGTAAAGGGCCTGAAACATGTATTATGTAAGAAAGTGTATGACATTGATTATTAACTCTCTGACAAAGTAGGTTATAAGGTCTCTATGTCAGAAGACAAAGAGCAAAGACAGAGGGTGGAGAGGAGCCAGAATACTGGATCTCACACACCTTGCCAGCCCTGATTCTGAAGACGGCGCACAGAGCAACCACTATGGAGATTTTTTGACTGCTGGTTGGGAAGTAAGTCTGTTGGAAAACTCAAGATTCTAACAGTTATAGTAGCTAATATGCCAGACACAACAATACAATTGAGGTGGTTCTAACATTTTCTATTAGTATTATTCTATAGCTGCAGGACCCAAAGGTCAAAGAAATCAAGGAACTTACCCAGGTTACAGGTAGCAAATGGGAGGCATGGGGCCTCGAGATGTACTAAGACCAAAAGCAAGCCCAAGAGCAGGTGGCAATTAATACAGAGAGGGTTCAGTCCATGATGAGTCCTGGATGCTGGCTTCCCACCAGGGTGTCCCTTTTGCGCTTGCAGCTGGGGCTAACCATTCTTCTAGACACACCTTTCCTTTAGCACCCTACCTTCCCTCAATGGACCAGGATCTGATGTTCCAGCAGGGATTGGGAGAAGACCAAAGTTTTAGCAAAGAAGAAAAGATGAAGAGCAGGACTGGGTTCCAGGACAGTCAAGCTTGAATGAGTGGGATGGCCAGAAACAAGTATACAACACTGAGACAATATACAAGATTGTTTTTGTTTTTTGCCATAAAATATCTGAGAAAATGCAAAGGTTAAAACTGAAGAAGCCAATTTTGACATCAGCAGAAAGGGTAAGCATAAGGTCTGGAAAGAGCAGGCAAAGCCAAGAAATTAGGAACTAAATATACTCAGGAATAAATTAGAAAATCAGGAGCAAAAGAAGAAAGAAAGCAAAAGGGTCCAGACATTTTGCCTTGAACAGGGGCATTCAGACACAATAATGAGTGGAGCAGAGTCAATACCCTGGGGGTCAACCTATAACCAGTGGGTAATGGAAGCCCATGGATTTGTGCTTCAGCCTCCTGTTCTTAGGGCAGACAATTCTGAGAAGCCCTCTGCACAGTTCTCAGAGGTTCAGATGGAATAGTGTCCCCAATGCCAATAACACACCCTTATTTTGGTTTTCTTTCCCTGCCTTATGCTCCCCACTTTCTAATTCTACAGTGTCTCAAATGAGATAAGAACTTTGTGTCTGGATGTCCCAAGAGCCCATAATTGTAGCTGGTAAATGGTACAGATGAACCGGTTTGCAGGGTAGAAAATGAGACACAGATGTAGAGAACAAACGTATGGACACCAAGCAGAGAAAGCAGCGGATGGGGGGATAGGGGGGTGTGATGAATTGGGAGATTGGGATTGACATGTATACACTGACGTGTGTAAAATGGATGACTAATAAGAACCTGCTGTATAAAATAATAAATAAAATTAAATTTAAAAAATTTTTTAAAAAAAGAAAAGTTATAGAAGAGACATAAACTCCTACTTTACCAGATATCCCCACCCATTGGTATGGTAGCCCTGTCAGGTCTGCAAAACCTCAGCCAAAAGGCAAAGGAAACCCCACCATCACCTACCTTGTCCCAGAGGAAGGTACACATCTCTGGGTGACTCAATATCACTGCAAATGCCATCAGAGTCCAGGCCCAGTATGGTTAGTGTTTGTACACTGCTAATCACTGAATTGACTATAGAATGAAAAAGAGGAAATCATTTTGGCTTCTTTTGTAACACTGCAATTTTTGTAATATTGCAATAAAATAGAACTTGGAGTGCTATTCTATCTCAATAAGGTAGAATCTTTCCTAGAGAGGGAATACCTTCTCAAGACTGCCAAGTCCTTGGATAGGCAATTCTATTAGGACAACCATGAGGGAAACTGGTGTGACAAAAGCTATGTGTGACTGAAGGAGGAATACAGACACAGAGCTCTTAAGGATCTGATGACCATGAACTGTCCTCAAGAGCACTGCAAATGCCATCAGAGCCCAGGCTTGATGTCTCTCAGTCTGCAGAAAATCTAGGTGGAAAGAATGCACATGGATGAGTGACATCAGAAGACTTCCTTGGCCTCGCCTCACCTTGGCCTCCTACTGAGTGGCCTGGAGAGCCTCTCCACTAAGCAGAATGGCACCTAAAAAAGCGGCAGACTTGGCAGCAACAGGAGATGGATAAACTTTGTCAGGTCAAGGAGAACTCAACCTCCTTGAAATTGCCCAACCAGAGGTCTACCTGATGGGCCTGAACGCTTGCATATGTGATTCTGGAAGAGAATACTGGCATTTCTATGATCTCCTAAGTATACATTTTGTTTGTTTATACATGCTGCAAAGATATACCTTATATGACTTTATAAATATCCTTAAATACAATAAAGCATTTATTATCAAATTTTTAAGTATTTTAAAGCATTTATTATCAAATGCTTTATTACATTTGAGGTAATTTTTTAAAATATATATGGCAAATGACAAAAAAATCGAGGAAATCAGAGCAGAGGGTAAATTGGGAGACAATAATAAGACAAAACAAATGGAATATATAAATTACCAGCCAGCCTAATATTTTAAGGAACATCCATAAAATTAGGGACAAGTAATAATAATAATAATATAAACACTTATAGAATATTTATATATGTCAGTCACTGTTCTAAGCACCTTTCATAAATATTGTCTCATTTCATTTTGACCACAACCTTATAGAGTAGGAATCACCTTTTTCTCCATTTTATAGGTGGGGAGGCAGGAGAAATAAAGTAATTTACCCAAGACCACACAACTTGTAAATAGTGGAGCTAGGATTCAAATCCAGGCAGTGTGGCCCCAAAGGCCATGCTCTCATCTACTAACTTAGGTCCTGTCCCAAAAGGGAAGGAACCAGGAACACAAAGAAATTGAAAAGAGTGTAAGAGGCTAAAAATTTTGAAAACCTAGGGATAATGCTTACAGGAAAATACATACTACTAAAATCAACCATGTAAAGGAGAGAAAAACTAAACTAAAACCATGGGGAAAAAATTAGGATGTTGTCACAGACCTACCCTCAAAAAACTGCCAGATCTAGTGCTTTCTACATTAATTATTTCAAAATTTCAAGGAATATATAATTAAAATATTATCTCACAAATTTCAGAGCATAGGAAAAAAAAAAGAAGAAAAAGTTATGTAAATTTATTTTCTGAGTCCAGTATAAACTTGGTACCAAAACCTGACAAAAAGATGACACAAGCAGGAAACAATGGGTCAATTTTGCTTAGAAATATAATTGCAGGCCTCCTGTGTAAAATATTAAAAATTCATATCCAGTGTGCTACTTAAAAATAACAACGAAAACATGGAGTCTTTATACAAAGAGTGCAAGACAGGTTCAACGCTAGGCTATGTATTAATGGAACTCATTACAGTAAGGGAAAAAATGAGAGCAACAGTTGGATCATTCCAATAGATCCTGAAAAATGCATCTGAAAAAAATGGGCATCCACGATGATATATTTTTTTAAAGCTTTTAGTAAAGTAGGGATAAAAAGGAATTCCTTCAACATGATCAAAATACTTTCCAAACAGACCAAAGCAAATATCCTTAACGATGAAATACTAGACTCATTCTCATAAGAGAAGGAAGTTATTAAATCTTCCCTTAGTCTATTATAAACACATATTAAAAGAGGAGAATAGAAAATTCAGATACATCTACAGATAGCAAGATAAGTAGAAGATAAAAGGATAATTTTTAAATAAATGGGAAATAATGAATTATAAAATAAATATGATTGGGACAATTACCTTTTATTTAGGACAAAAGAAATTCTCCCTCACACCACAACACACAAAAAATAAATTCCAAAAGCAATAAAGTTTTATATGTAAAGATCAAATAATATACTTTAAAAATTAAAATATTTTTACCTTGAGATTGTTCTTTCTACGCATGAACTGAAACCAAGAAATCATAAAAGAAAATATTTAAAGATTTTACATGTAAAAGCTGTAAATTTTGTTCAAGAAAATATACCATAAACAAAATTAAAAGACAGAGAAATTATTGAGAAAAATAGTTGTAGTATACATGACAAAGGGTTAATATTTTTATTCAATAGGGAGTACTTTTAAAACAACTTAAAAAGATGAACATCTCAGTTTTTAAAAAATCAAAAGATATTTTAAAAATTCATAAAAGAAATGCAAATGGCCAATAGCTACAAGAAAAAGATGTTCAATCTCACTAATGATTAAAAGATTACAATTATAACAACAATCTGATAATCATCTATTAAAAAATAATATGATTGGTTGTTAATTCCCAGTGTTTAGGGGTGGGGAGGATTTAAGTTAGGGACTCAATTCACTGCTGATGGAAGTGTAAATCAGTACAACCTTCCTGGAAAGGAATGTAGCAATCTATATCAAATCTAAAATATGCCTGCCTTCAAACATGGCACTTCTCTAAGTGCCCATCATCAGATGAGTGGATAAAGAAGATGTGGCACATATATACAATGGAATATTACTCAGCCATAAAAAGAAAAGAAATTGAGCTATTTGTAATGAGGTGGATAGACCTAGAGTCTGTCATACAGAGTGAAGTAAGTCAGAAAGAGAAAGACAAATACCATATGCTAACACATATATAAGGAATTTAAGAAAAAAAAATATCATGAAGAACCTAGGGGTAAGACAGGAATAAAGACACAGACCTACTGGAGAACAGACTTGAGGATATGGGGAGGGGGAAGGGTGAGCTGTGACAAAGCGAGAGAGAGGCATGGACATAAATACACTACCAAACGTAAGGTAGATAGCTAGTGGGAAGCAGCAGCATAGCACAAGGATATCAGCTCGGTGCTTTGTGACCGCCTGGAGAGGTGGGATAGGGAGGGTGGGAGGGAGGGAGACACAAGAGGGAAGAGATATGGGAACATATGTATATGTATAACTGATTCACTTTGTTATACAGCAGAAACTAACACACCATTGTAAAGCAATTATACCCCAATAAAGATGTTAAAAAAAAAAAATGGCACTTCTGCCTCTAGGAACGTTTCTAAGGAACTAATCTAACAAGCATTCAATGGATTATATACAAAATTATATAGAAAGAAATACTTAAAACAATGACTTTTTACATTTTTTCCCACCTTTGAGATATTATTGACATGTAACATATGTGCATATGTACATATACTGACATGTAACATATATACGTGATGACTAGATATATGTATATATTGCAGAGTGATTACCACAATAAACTTAGTTAACATCTCCTATCCCTTCACATAATTACAATTATTATGTGTGTGTGGTGATAACACTTAAGACCTACTCTCTTAAAAAGTTTCAAGTACATAATACACTATTGTTAATTATAGTCACCATGCTGCACGAAACATATTTAAAACAATGTAGATGTCCCTCAATTTACTGGTCAAATTATGGTGCTTCCATACTATGAAATGTTATTCATTTGTTTAGAAAAATAAAGTGAATTGATATTTAGAAAGTTCTTCATGACATACTACCACTTGATTAAAGTAAGCTTGAAAATAATTATTAATACCGGGGTGCAATTTATGAAACTAAATGCATTTTTTAAGTCTAGAAAGGTTATAACCAAAAAAAAGAAAAGAAAAGAACTTAGAAAAATATAAACAAATATTTATATATAAACATGGTTGTCCATAAATGGTTGGACTATAAATACTTTTTTCCTTCCTTTTGTTTCTATAATTACTGATTTTTCCTTAATAAATGTGTTTTGCCCTTTTAATGATTATTTAAATTTCTTACAATCAAAGAATCTAGATTAAAATATCCATCTTTTTAATAGACACATAAACATTAATTTTACAGACCCATAAACAGAAAACCAATTTGTTTTCATAGAATACTGTTTTTTGCTATTATGGCAAAATACACCAACCTTCCTAGTATTATTTTTTTCATATTTAGGATAATTGATTAGTTGCTTCTAAACATATAAAATCAAAGGACACAGCTAATACAGAATACTTGATGAGCCCTTATAATTTTGGCCTTTTCAAAGTAAAATTATGTCTCTTCACAAGTCAATTTGTTTTTAAAGTGACATGGGCGTGATTCAGTGTTGGCATCCAACACATGCTGTTGATTGGCTGGCTCATTTTCTACCAATCCAGAAAAATGTCATGATGTCCACTGACACACTATAACATGATGACAGACTATTTACTGGGTAAATTGTAATTACAGAAAAAGAAAATAAACAGGGGGAAATAAAGAATCCTGAAGTTGACCAAATCAAGAATTCTGTGTAAATTGAAAGACAAGAGTTTCTTCTGTTCACAGATGATAGCTGGTTACTTCTGCAATTAGTTTTTAAAGTCTCAAATCATATTCAGGAAGCACTCTATCTCAAAACAAGTTTGCTATTTTAGTCTCCACACTCACTGAGTCTTTCTCCAAAGAAGCTGCCAAACCAGCACCGGCTGGCCCCTTGAGAACAAGTCTAGGCTAACAGTAGATATTTCCTTTTGTATTGTTAATAGAGATTAAAAGAATAGAGTTGAACTAATCTAAACCTGTTAAGTTGGAATAAAGGGTTACAATCAAGAGAGTTTGAATTGTGCAGTAAAAATTTCAAACATATCCATTCTCTTCCCTATAAATCCCTTACCTCTTTTAAGGGTTCTGGTTTTTCTTGAACATCAACAGTAAAGTGCCTAGCAATTCTCCCGCTCCTCTATGCCTAGCTCTTTCTTGATGTTGTCAGAGCAGTGCTTGGAAGCATTAGTGAAACCTGGATGAAAACAGGCACAGCAGCATAGCCTGTGGTACCCAACCCTCACCTCCTTCCCTACTTTCCTGAACTCCATCCACAATATCAATAAACTTTACAAAGATTCAAGTTAATAAGAAAAAGTAAATTCATATGATTGCTAGATTGCTAGTGAGAATATAAATTGACCCAACCACTCTGCAGGGCAATTTGTGGCAATACTCTTTAAAATCTTCATGCCCTTTGATCCAGTAATTCCCCAGAACTATTTATATTCAACTAGGTTCAGCACAACATTATTTGAGTCACAACAGACTCACTCTTTTGCTGGATCTTTTTAACTTCGATCAGGTTGTACTCTCATCCAGAAACAACAATGTTAAAGCCACAGACACTGAGCGATCCTTCAGCCTAATGATCTCCAATGATTCTCAACCAGGGTCCCAGGAGTTCTTTAGAAATGTGGGAGAGCGTTTGATGGTCTTATTAGGTGGGACCAGGGATGCTACATGCCTGCAATGCCTGGATTATTTCCACATAACAAAGAATTACCATGCTCAAAATCACCAGTAATGGAAACTGGTGCTCCGCCCAGGTCTCCTCTTCAAGACCAACGCACTGACCCTTAAGTTGCAGGGAATATCATTTGCTTATATTTCACAGCTATGTCCTTCATTGAGCATTGCCTCTGCTGCAGAGAACTGCTTTGCCCAAAGTTGTTCTCCTACCCAGGAAGAACCCCTAAGTGATGTCTGGCTGATAAAGGATACTAAGGTCTGACTCCTTTGCTTCAATTTAGAACAAAACCTTCATATCCGTATAGTTTTCTTGAAGACTGGCTGAGAGGCCTCAGTTGCTATCCTAACTTCAGGTCAGCTTCTCCCTCTGCCCAATTTTTTCTTCCTAACTTCATCACAGGAGCTATCTCCTGTGAACACAGATATACCAGTAAAACTTCTGCACTCAGTTCTCTCTCTCAGAGTCTGTTTCCACAGAACACGATTTATGACAATCCTCACTGAGCCACACTGCTTTAGTACATCCCCTCATTTTCCAGATGAATAAAGTAGTGCCTGGAGAAGGTAAAGGTCATGCTCAAGTTACAGAGGTAGCTAGTTCCGCACTCATTGCACATACTACACATTAAAAAACATGAGAAGCTTGAAAATTGGGAGAGAACTGAATGAGGAAGAAAAAAATGTTAAAATAATTACTGTGGGAAATAATAAGTACCCAAGGAGAAAAAAGCAGAATAAGAATTTTTTTTAAGTATTTAGATTTGACTGTATGGGTAATTTTAAATAATGATAGAGACTGAGAATCAATATTACTAGTTCTTTGCAATCACAGAAATCTAAAGAAGACTGCCAAAACATCTCAGTTTGGGAAGACTACTTACTGGATACCCTAATTACTATCAGTTTGCCTAAACTACTTAATATTTAGTGTTCATCATCATGATGGAGCCAAAAAAGTAATAATTAGACATTTTTCTCCTAAAAGCAAACAGCTAATATCATATGGAGATCATATATGAAGGTGAGAGTGAATAAACATGAACCGGTAAATCAAATCCCCTTCATTTACAACCCTTATTCCTCTTTCCTCAGAAAAGGCAGCAACTTCTAGACACTCACTGTCCATCAAAGAAGTCTTTCTTAGCCCCAGTTTTCTCTTCCAAGCCATTTGTCAGTCTTGGAAGACACATCTCTACCATGGTCAATTCTTCCACTCTTATTTTAACATAGTTCTTAAGTGTGGTATTATAATATTTTCACCCTGCAACTTTTATGCTTACAATATCTTACTTCTGTTCCAATTGCCGAAATTTTCCCTATTGTTTCAAGAATCAAGTAGAAAGAACTACAGTGCTGCTGAAAGTTCCAATAATGGTGTTAATAACCATGCCTTCCCCCACACAAAAAAAGAAAAACAAAATATACAGGTTTTGAATGCAAACCCATACCTGGAATGCAAAACTAAGGTGAAAATTACTAAGACTTCTCATTTTTTGCATAAAAGAAAAGTTGCCTTTATCACACTGGAATTCTTCATTTTCTCAGAATCAAAATTAGTTATTTTAAAAGGCAAGGAATAAAGCACATTGAATGAATGGAATTATAACCAAAGCCAATACAATCAAGATAATTTTCCCCCAAGCCTCATTTGAAAAGAATTTGACATTTTAATGTGAAAACTCACAGAAATCCTTTGCCTTTAACTAAGCTCCTCAAAATATTATGCCAAATACTTAACATTTATTTTAAAACATTTTAAGTAGCACTTTTACCATATACATGTCCAAAAACAATCCTGAAAAGAACATTTTTTCTAACTTACAATAAAAATCTTCCTGCTTTTCAAAGTCTGATCGGTTACAATCATAAGATACTAGGTTCCTGTTTATTCACTCATGATATGAAAAGAATTATGTCCAACAGCTTCAGGGGAAAGTATTAACTAGAATTTACTATTAATAATTTCCTCATTGTCTTGGTCATCTATGTGACATACAGTAGGATGGAGTCAAATGTTAGGACTTACTCTTCAAGAAGTTGAAAAATGACAGCAAGTTCCCACTCTGTTACACAAACTCTGGTTTTACAGCAAAGACCACCGTGGTTTTATTTTAGTCATCCTCTGATTTACTGGTCCCCATGTTTTTCACGTTGCATAGAACAATCATATGTCCAATTAAATCTGGGAAAAGTAATAAGCATTCCACATTTTGGGGTAGCAATATGGGCCTCCTCCTGTGTTAAACATGTCCCAGTTTATAGCTAAGCTGACAATTCAAAGGCTAAACTAGTGAAGTCAGGACAGCTTGACTCTGTTGGTTTCCCAACTGTACAGCTTGCAATCTCTCTATTTCATCGAGGTAACAGGGCACCATAACTGGAACAGATTGTTCCATCAGCAGAACAAAAATTGAACCATCAGCAGCTTTCTCCAAAACTGTAACTGTTTTCCAAATGTGCATGCTCTAGTCAGGGCTACAGTTATTTATTCAAATGCTAATAGAAGTTATTGTGGTCACTAGCTCTCTAAGCTGAATTTAGAAACTGCTCTTTTCTTTTCTGCCTAAAAGATCTGGTCATTTTCCTACATCTTTTTCCTCATTGATAGGCTCTGAACCAAATATCCTTTTGTATCTGTGTGAAATTGCAATCTGATGTTGATCACTCTGTTTATCTTGGCATCATTCCACAAACACTCATACATTTAGAAAATGACATTTCCTCCATATCCTTTTAATTACGATTTTCTTCTCTACTGGATCACTTTTAAGACCAGTCTATGACAAAGGTAACGAAAAGACTGGAAACCCTCAGATCACGGAAATAGCTTTCTGGTAGATATTCTCTGTTAAATCTCTGTTATATCATCCCTGGCTTTCCAATGTCCTTGAAATGAAATCAAAACTACATAATTTGGAGAGGACCCAAGATGGTGGAGTAGAAGGACGTGCTCTCACTCCCTCTTGCGAGAACACCAGAATCACAACTAGCTGCTGGACAATCATCAACAGGAAGACACTGGAACTCACCAAAAAACATACCCCACATCCAAAGACAAAGGAGAAGCCACAATGAGACAGTAGGAGGGGCACAATCACAGTAAAATCAAATCCCATAACTGCTGGGTGGGTGGGTGACTCACAGACTGGAGAACACTTATACCACAGAAGTCCACCCACTGGAGTGAAGGTTCTGAGCCCCACATCAGGCTTCCCAAGCTGGGGGTCCAGCAATGGGAGGAGGAATTCCTAGAGAATAAGACTTTGAAGCCTAGTGGGAATTGATTGCAAGACTTCGACAGGACTGGGGGAAACAGAGACTCCACTCTTGGAGGGCACACACAAAGTACTGTGTGCACTGGGACCCAGGGAAGGAGCAGTGATCCCAGGGGAGACTGAACCAGACCTGTCTGCTAGTGTTGGAGGCTCTCCTGCAGAGGTGGGGAGGTGGGGGAGGCTGTGGCTCACTGGGGGAAAAGGACACTGGCCGCAGAAGTTCTGGGAAGTACTCCTTGGCATGAGCCCTCCCAGAGTCTGTCATTAGCCCCACCAGAGAGCCTAGGTAGGCTCCAGTGTTGGGTTGCCTGAGGCCAAAAAACCAACAGGGAGGGAACCCAGCCCCACACATCAACAGTCAACTGGATTAAAGTGTTACTGAGCTCTGCCCACCAGAGCAACAGTCAGCTCTACCCACCACCAGTCCCTTCCATCAAGCCTCTTAGATAGCCTCATCCACCAGAGTGCTGACAGAAGAAGCAAGAATAACTACAATCCTACAGCCTGTGGAACAAAAACCACATTCACAGAAAGACAGACAAGATGAAAAGGCATAGGATTATGTACCAGATGAAGGATCAAGATAAAACCCCAGGAAAACTAAATGAAGTGGAGATAGGCAACCGTCCAGAAAAGGAATTCAGAATAATTATAGTGAAGATGATCCAGGACCTTGGAAAAAGAATGGAGGCAAAGATCGAGAAGATGCAAGAAATGTTTAACAAAGACCTAGAAGAATTAAAGGACAAACAAACAGAGATGAACAATACAATAACTAAAATGAAAACTACACTAGAAGGAATCAATAGCAGAATAACTGAGGCAGAAGAATGGAAAAGTGACCCGGAAGAAAGAATGATGGAATTCACTGCTGTGGAAGGGAATAAAGAAAAAAGAATGAAAAGAAATGAAGACAGCCTAAGAGACCTCTGGAACAACATTAAAAGCAACAACATTCGCATTATAGGGGTCCCAGAAGGAGAAGAGAGAGAGAAACGACCAGAGAAAATATTTGAAGAGATTATAGTAAAAAACTTCCCTAACATGGGAAAGGAAATAGCCAACCAAGTCCAGGAAGCGCAATGAGTCCCATACAGGAAAAACCCAAGGAGAAACACGCCAAGACACATAGTAATCAAATTTGCAAAAATTAAAGACAAAGAAAACTTACTGAAAGCAGAAATGGAAAAATGAAAAATAACATACAAGGGAACTCCCATAAGGTTAACAGCTGATTTCTCAGCAGAAACTCTACAAGCCAGAAGGGAGTGGCATGATATACTTAAAGTGATGAAAGGGAAGAACCTACAACCAATATTACTCTACCTGGCAAGGATCTCCTTCAGATTCGATGGAGAAATCAAAACCTTTACAGACAAGCAACAGCTGAAAGAATTCAGCACCACCAAACCAGCTCTACAACAAATGCTAAAGGAACTTCTCTAAGTGGGAAACACAGGACAAGAAAAGGACCTACAAAAACAAACCAAAAACAATTAAGAAAATGGTCACAGGAACATACATATCGATAATCAGCTTAAATATGAACGGATTAAATGCTCCAACCAAAAGACACAGGCTTGCTGAATGGATACAAAAACAAGACCCATATATATGCTGTATACAAAGACCCACTTCAGACCTAGGGAAACATACAGACTGAAAGTGAGGGGATGGAAAAAGATATTCCATGCAAATGGAAATCAAGAAAAAGCTGGAGTACCTATACTCATATCAGATAAAATAGACTTTCAAATAAAAAATGTTACAAGAGACAAGGAAAGACACTACATAATGATCAAGGGATCAATCCAAGAAGAAGATATAACAATTATAAATATATATGCGCCCAAAAGAGGAGCACCTCAATACGTAAGGCAACTGCTAAAAGCTATAAAAGAGGAAATCCACAGTAACACAAGAATAGTGGGGGACTTTAACACCTCACTTATACCAATGGACAGATCATCCAAAATGAAAATAAATAAGGAAACAGAAGCTTTAAATGACACAATAGACCAGATAGATTTAATTAATATTTATAGGACATTCCATCTAAAAACAGCAGATTACACTTTCTTCTCAAGTGCGCATGGAACATTCTCCAGGATAGATCACATCTTGGGTCACAAATCAAGTCAGTAAATTTAAGAAAACTGAAATCATATCAAGCATCTTTTCTGCCCACAACGCTATGAGATTAGAAATGAATTACAGGGAAAAAAACGTAAAAAACACAAACACACCGAGGCTAAACAATACGTTACTAAATAACCAAGAGATCACTGAGGAAATCAAAAAGACAAAAAACAATGAAAACATAACGATCCAAAACCTATGGGATGCAGCAAAAGCAGTTCTAAGAGGGAAGTTTATAGCTATACAAGCCTACATCAAGAAACAAGAAAGATCTCAAGTAAACAATCTAACCTTACACCTAAAGGAACTAGAGAAAGAAGAACAAACAAAACCCAAAGTTAGCAGAAGGAAAGAAACATAAAGATCAGAGCAGAAATAAATGAAATAGAAACAAAGAAAACAATAGCAAAGATCAATAAAAGTAAAAGCTGGTTCTTTGAGAAGATGAAATTGATAAACCATTAGCCAGACTCATCAAGAAAAAGAGGGAGAGGACACAATCAATATAATTAGAAATGAAAAAGGAGAAGTTACAACAGACACCGCAGAAATACAAAGCATCCTAAGAGACTACTACAAGCAGCTCTATGCCAATAAAATGGACAACCTGGAAGAAATGAAGAAATCCTTAGAAAGGTATAACCTTCTATGACTGAACCAGGAAGAAACAGAAAATATGAACAAACCTATCACAAGTAATTAAATTGAAACCTTGATTAAAAATCTTCCAACAAACAAAAGTCCAGGACCAGATGGCTTCAAAGGTGAATTCTATCAAACATTTAGAGAACAGCTAACACTCATCCTTCTCAAACTAATCCATAAAATGGCAGAGGAAGGAACACTCCCAAACTCATTGTATGAGGCCACCAATGCCCTGATACCAAAACCAGACAAAGATACTACAAAAAAAGAAAATTACAGGCGAATATCACTGATGAATATAGATACAAAAATCCTAAACAAAATACTAGCAAACAGAATCCAATACTAGCAAACAGAATCCAATACACCATAATCAAGTGGGATTTATCCCAGGGATGCAAGGATTCTTCAATATACGCAAATCAATCAATGTGATACACCATATTAACAAATTGAAGAATAAAAACCATATGATCCGGGCTTCCCTGGTGGCGCAGTGGTTGAGAGTCCACCTGCCGATGCAAGGGACACGGGTTTGTGCCCCAGTCCAGGAAGATCCCACATGCCGTGGAGCGGCTGGGCCCGTGAGCCATGGCCACTGAGCCTGTGCATCCGGAGGCTGTGCTCCACAATGGGAGAGGCCACAACAGTGAGAGGCCCGCGTACCACAAAAAAAAAAAAACATATCATCTCAATAGATGCAAAAGAGCTTTTGACAAAATTTAACAACCATTTATGATAAAAACTCTCCTGAGAGTGGGCATAGAGGGAAACTACCTCAACATAATAAAGGCCATATACAACAAACCCACAGCAAACATCATTCTTAATGGTGAGAAACTGAAAGCATTTCCTCTAAGATCAGGAATGAGACAAAGATGTCCACTCTCACCACTGTTATTCAACATAGTTTTGGGAGTCCTAGCCACGGCAATCAGAGAAGAAATAAAATGAATACAAATTGGAAAAAAAGAAGTAAAACTGTCACTGTTTGCAGATGACATGGTACTATACATAGAGAATCCTAAAAATGCCACCAGAAAACTACTAGAGCTAATCAATCAATTAGGTAAAGTTTCAGGATACAAAATTAATGCACAGAAATCTCTTGCATTCCTATACACTAATGATGAAAAATCTGAAAGAGAAATTATGGAAACACTCCCATTTACCATTGCAACAAAAGAATAAAATACCTAGGAATAAACCTACCTAGGGAGACAAAAGACCTGTATGCAGAAAACTATAAGACACTGATGAAAGAAATTAAAGATGATACCAACAGATGGAGAGATATACCATCTTCTTGGATTGGAAGAATCAATATTGTGAAAATGACTATACGACCCAAAGCAATCTACAGATTCAATGCAATCTCTATCAAATTAACAATGGCATTTTTAACAGAACTAGAACAAAATATCTTAAAATTTGTATGGAGACACAAAAGACCCCGAATAGCCAAAGCAGTCTTGAAGGAAAAAAACGGAGCTGGAGAAATCAGACTTCCTGACTTCAGACTATACTACAAAGCTACAGTAATCAAGACAATATGGTACTGACACAAAAACAGAAACACAGATCAATGGAACAAGATAGAAAGCCCAGAGATAAACCCACGCACCTGTGGTCAACTAATCTATGACAAAGGAGGCAAAGATACACAATGGAGAAAAGACAGTCTCTTCAATAAGTGGTGCTGGGAAAACTGGACAGCTACTTGTAAAAGAATGAAATTAGAACACTCCCTAACATTATACACAAAAATAGACTCAAAATGGATTCGAGACCTAAATGTAAGACCGGACACTATAAAACTCTTAGAGGAAAACATAGGAAGAACACTCTTTGACTAAATGACATAAATCACAACAAAATCCTTTTTGACCCACCTCCTAGAGTAATGGAAGTAAAAACAAAAATAAACAAATGAGACCTAATGAAACTTAAAAGCTTTTGCACAGCAAAGGAAACCATAAACAAGATGAAAAGACAACCCTCAGAATGGGAGAAAATATATGCAAACAAATCAACAAAGGATTAATCTCCAAAATATATAAACAGCTCATGCAACTCAATATTAAAGAAACAAACAACCCAATCCAAAAATGGGCAGAAGACCTAAATAGACTTTTCTCCAAAGAAGACATACAGATGGCCAAGAAGCACATGAAAAACTCCTCAGCATCACTAATTATTAGAGAAATGCAAATCAAAACTACAATGAGGTATCACCTCACACCAGTTAGAATGGGCATCATCAGAAAATCTACAAACAACAAATGCTGGAGAGTGTGTGGAGAAAAGCAAACCCTCTTGCACTGTTTGTGGGAATGTAAATTGATACAGCCACTATGGAGAACAGTATGGAGGTTCCTTAAAAAACTAAAAACAGAATTATCACATGATCCAGCAATCCCACTACTGGGCATATACCCAGAGAAAACCATAATTCAAAACGACAGGGCTTCCCTGGTGGCGCAGTGGTTGGAAGTCCGCCTGCCGATGCGGGGGACACGGGTTCATGCCCCGGTCCGGGAGGATCCCACATGCCGCGGAGCGGCTGGGCCCATGAGCCATGGCCGCTGAGCCTGCGCGATGGGAGAGGCCACAACAGTGAGAGGCCCGTGTACCGCAAACAAACAAACAAAAAAAGACACATGCATCCCAATGTTCACTGCAGCACTATTTACAATAGCCAGGTCATGGAAGCAACCTAAATGCCCATCGACAGATGAATGGATAAAGAAGTTGTGGTCCATATATACAATGGAATATTACTCAGCCATAAAAAGGAACAAAATTGAGTCATTTGTTGAGACGTGGATGGATCTAGAGACTATCATACAGAGTGAAGTAAGTCAGAAAGAGAAAAACAAATATCATATATTAACACATGTACATGGAACCTAGAAAAATGGTACAGATGAACTGGTTTGCAGGGCAGAAGTTGAGACACAGATGTAGAGAACAAACGTATGGACACCAAGGGGGGAAAACCGCAGTGGAGTAGGGATGGTGGTGTGCTGAATTGGGCAATTGGGGTTGACATGTATACACTGATGTGTATAAAACTGATGACTAATAAGAACCTGCAGTATAAAAAAACAAACAAAAAAAAACAACTAATATTAAACTTTCTTTGGGTTATTTGTATGGAAATATGTTAATATAAATGTTTCAGACATTACATGAAATTTCTAAAAATCTTATATGTTCTGGTATAATGTTATAAGTCATAATTCTAGTTATTACTTTAAAATGTATATCTCAAAATAACTAAATTTCCTTGCCAATTGCATTAATATGAACTTTCATCAAATCTTTAAAAAAAAAAAAACTACATAATTTGCCTTACAAGCACTGTACCATCTGCCTTCTGCTCATTTCTGTAATGTCTCATTTCTCCTTGAACTCTAGCTTCAGCTTCAGTAAACTTCTTCCCATTCTGGAAGGCACCGTGGTCCTCTGGCCTTGGAGTCTGCACACACACTTCTCTCTGCCTAAACACTCTTACTAGTATCCCCACCCTTTTTGCCTGACTACCTCCTTCTCATCCATCTTTCTCTATCGCTCTTTTTCATAAATATATATGGAATATGTCAAGGTCTGATAAAATTCATGTTGCCATCAAAAGACTCTTCTGTCTCAAAACATCTCCCTTACTAGGACATTTTTGTGAAGATGCAAATATAAATTTTAAGGGAACTGACAAAGAATTATTTGCATGTAATGAACTTAGTGAAGTTAATAATATGGTTTGCTTTGTGAATATGCCAAGCAGAGAACAGAGCCCCAAGGTAAGAAATGAAGGCCTGGATGGAGAACGCCCTTAGAGGCCCTGCTCATCTATATTAGTGCTACCAAACAGGGGACTGCGACTGGTACTCGTCTGTGAACTCTTTGTTAAAGGAGGATGAGGAGATAGAACTTGCACTAGAAAGTAAATCAACACACTGCTTCCTTCATTGAGAAAGTCTCACCACGCCCCCCTTAAAAAAAGTTAGCTGAATTAAATATGTGTTGAGTGACTTTGCATAGCACTGCTTACAGCACAATCTGAAAGTCTTAGAAAAAGAACTGAACATAATAAAAAGGATCTTAAAAGTAAGAAGAAGCTTACTAAATAAAAACTTTGTGTCTATCAATTCTATTTAAGGTCAGGCCTTAAATTATATCCATAACTGTATCCATTTTCCCTTACCTCTGGCATACTAGACCTAGCTATGATGCTGACAAGGTAAAGGAGGAAAAGTTTCTTAATTCAGAAAACATGCGTAAGACATTAACATTCTTTTACAACAAAGGGGTTGCACTAGACCAGTTGTTTTCAACTGAAGGTGATTTTGCCCCCCATGTAGCATCAGGCAAAAACCAAGAAATTCTGATTCTCACAGCTGGGACCCAGCGGGGGGATGGGGGGGAAGGGATATACTACTGGCATTTAGTGGATAGAGACTAGGGATACTGGTAAACATCCTATGATGCACACAACTACCCACCCCACTCCAATAAACAAAATCCAGTCCAAAAATTTCCAATAGTGCTGAGGCTGTGAAACCCTGCACTGGATAATCTCTAAAGTCCCTTTCATCTCTAACATTCTCTGATTCTTTATTTTGATGTTCAGAAGAATTGTATTCATTTTAGTGATCTAATGACAAGTGGGCAAAAGTAACTTCTTTAGCTAATATCAATTTCTATAGTGAAATGTATTTAGGCTATAAAAAAATAGGGTAATATAATTTCAGTATAAATTCAAAAACTGAAATGATTACAATTCCCAACAAACTTCCATAATGTTGATAATTTATCTGATTGAATAAAAAAATTAAAAGGAGAATAAAAGCCAGAAACTTCTGCCTAAAATGACTTATTTTTCTCTATCAGCTATTTGTCTAATCCAGTTGTATAAAAAGCAGAAAAACAAGAAATAGGTCAAGAAATAGGTTAAGTCAGTACCTCTGCCCCAGTCTAACACAGAATCTTAAGCAGGGTTCTATATTCTGGGCTTTTGGATTTTGTTTGTTTGTTTTTACAGAGATACCACCTGAAGGCTACAACCAAGAATGGCACAAAAATATGAAGGTTTATCATATTTCTTGAGGTCTTTAAACTTTCCCAGTTTAAAAAAATGCTACCATGAAAACAGTTTTACTCTAATATTCTATATGAGTATTCTGCAAATTCTTTAAGTCGAATGACTATTCCTTTTAGGTACATTTTATATTGTACTGCAAATTTTTTTGTTAAAGTACTAACTCAAAAGAATATATATCTTATTGCAAATAAACATTATTTCCGGATAATTTCTAATGCTTGCTTGCTTAACGATATCATTGTGACTAAGATTCACCAGGGCCACTATGCTTTGGTGAAAGACCAAAGATTCTCACAAAGGATGTCAGTCATGCCCCTGGAATTATACCCTTCTATTTCATCTGTTCCAACTTTCTCAGCTGGCACGTGCATACTTGAAAAGAAAAAAAGAAAACCTCAAGTTCCCAGGATGGTCTTTTGTCTTCAGTCCTTTTTGCAGAAAGAAGTGATCTTGTCTCTGCATCTCCCACTATAGTTTTGTTGAGTGGTTCCAAAAGCACTTACCCCAAGTACTTGGATATGGCTCTTAATCTAAATCATTAGATCTTTTATGTTCAGAGCCATAAACAAATAGGGTTTTGTAAGCCTTATATAAATATTAATGACTACACGCTAAGCATCAGGGGCAAAATGGGCAATCAGGATTTTTATTTAAATTTAAAGATGCAGGATAGAAATGTCAAGCCAATAGGCGGAAACTGCAGACTTGATCTCAAAAGGCAATATGGATAACTGAAAAAGTAACAGGGAAGTTTCCAAGTGTATCAGAACAAGTAGTGAAACCCAAATAAAACAATAATGGTATACTTACAAAACAAGTAAACTTGTTTTGACCTATTAGTAAAATGTAGTGTTTAAGGGCAAAGTCTCTGAAGTCCCAGCTCTGCCTATGACATCCGTAACTTTATACATTTTGATTTCCTTGTTGGTAAAACAGGATTTTAAAAATACTTAGCTTCATAGAGTTAGTATGAGTATCAAATGAATCTCCGTGTTCATATGTTTGCCCAGTGCCTGACATGGAGCATGCACTTAATGTGCATTGACTATTACTCAGAAAAATGATATAGAAATACTCAAAGGTCTAGACCAATGGTTGGCAAAGTACAGCCTGGTCCACAAGCCAAATCCAGCTAGCTACCTGTTTTTATAAATGGTTTTCTTGGAACACAGCCATGCCCCATTTATTTATTTATTTTTGAAGGGCTGCTTTTGCCCTTCAAAAGCAAAGTTGAGCCTCTGTCAGGTAGACCATATGGCCTGCAAAGCCTAAAATATTTACTATCTAGACCTTTACTGTTTCTAAGGATCTGTTGCCCTGAAAAATCAAAAGACAATAAACATGCATCAAGAAGCAGAGCACAAGTCCCCTCTGGCTTCACATGCCCATTGGTTTTCAGGAAGTTCTTCTCCTAAAGGGTTTTGATTTGAAAGGGGCATGGGGGGAACGAGACTGGTGAAGGAGAGAAAACAAGCACATCCTATAGGGATGAAAGGAAAAAAAGCTTTTCTTCAAATACTGGGTTCTTGCCACTGAAAGCCACTGTCATGGTTGTTGTCTCTTTTAGGGGGTTAAAATAAGACCATTTTGAAAGTGTTCTTGAGAGACTATACAGAGTTCTGATTAAGAGCACAAACACTGCAGCTAGGCTTCTTGGGTTCAAATCCTGGCTCTACCATTAACTAGCTAGCTTGGAAAATTAATCTCTCTGTAGTCAAGGATCAAATAAATAAGTAAAAGCATCTCCTACTTAACATCAGTAGTCCACTCCTAAAAACTGAATGTTGTATGCACAAATGCTCACCAGACTGCATTATTTTTAAATAAGAAATCCCTTATGTGTGTGTGCCCCACCTCACACACTCCACCCACTACTTACATACATCTACATGACCACTACATCCTGACTCCACAATAACTAGTTACATACAACACTAACCCTTCCTATGTGTGTGCCAGTCCTGGCTGGGGCTTTCAGCACAATGCTGTCACCTTCCAAAAAAAAAAACCTAAAGCAGTAAAACTGTGCTTATTTATAATTATTAAAGTATCATTTTAGGATTTAGATGTTCAAAATATCTCTTTCTCATCACTAAACATCATTAATACGTTTATTAAAAACAGCTGCTTTGGGCTTCCCTGGTGGCGCAGTGGTTGAGAGTCTGCCTGCCAATGCAGAGAACACAGATTCGTGCCCCGGTCCGGGAAGATCCCACATGCCGCGGAGCGGCTAGGCCCGTGAGCCATGGCTTCTGAGCCTGCGTGTCCGGAGCCTGTGCTCCGCAACGGGAGAGGCCACAACAGTGAGAGGCCCGCGTACAGCAAAAGAAAAAAAAAAACAGCTGCTTTATATGAAGTAACATCTTTTCCATTCAGTTGCCTTTCTCGGTTGCTCTGCTATGTCACTATTTTCTTCAACACTTTCTCCTTGTTCAGTTTTAGGCAAAACAAGGCCTCAATACAAAATGCATAGTGGAAACATGTTCAGAACCAGCGCACCATGACAGAGAGAGGCTGGCACTGAGCAGAAGCCCGTGAGGCCCACCCTGGAGCCCACAGCATTTAAGATGCCCAACATCTTGGCTTTGCGAGAAGTCGGCTCACAGTTCTGACCCTCCACCCTTCTATAATAACTCCAGGCTTTTTCTACACATCGCGGTTTTTTTTACATGTATGGAGCTTGGTGAATGTAAATATAAATTTTTCCCACATAAACACTGCCTGAGAGATACGTACACTACGAAGTCTGAGTATGAAAAACAAAATATAATTTCCCAACCACCTCAACCCTTCTCGGACCCCACCCCATGCCCGCTACTCACCAGTCTTCCAGCCCTCACAGTCTCCTCGCCCGTCCACCCTCCTCAGCTTCCGGGAGCCTTCACCTTCCGGTTGGGCCTAGCCCCGCCCCCAGCACGGCTCCTCCCCCCCGCGCCCTCCCCCGCCCGACTCCTCCGCCCTTCAGCCGCGTGTGCCGCTTTCTTGCTCCGGCCTCAGAGCGATATCTGGTCAGAGATTCCTAGGCCTTACCCCTCCACCCACGGCCCAGACTTCTGGGGCTTGACAGCACCTGAGGACACTGCCTCCTGTTTGCAGGAGCTTTGTCAAGGCCCGGAATGGTGTCTTTCAAAGGCAAACAGGCCTTCCTCTGCTTTCGAAGCGGGACACAGCAATGGCCATTGCCAAACCTCAGATGTAGCTGTAGTTCACCAAGATGATGGACAGAGAGCTTCACAAACTTCAGAGGTAACCTGGTCAGCTCGAAAGTCTTTGTAGGCCTGCGACCTGTTAATCTGATAGCCCAGGACTACTAGAATATGGATGCGAAGAATTTGGTAACTGCTGGAAATAGGAACCACAGATCTATGCGTCACCTCAATGTCAGAACTCCACCTCTGGGTTCCCCCTTTTGCCTGCACACTGGAGGACAGCTTCCCCACTGTGAACTCCCATGGGCACCCCTTGGGGTCACGCATAAAGAGATGACCAAAGAAACTGTTGCAAGTAACAGACTGGTGCTTTCTAGTTCTGTGATGTTCTGTTCTCTGCCTCACTGACCAACTCTTCCATGATTAAGGATTTGGGAGCCCAGGAGAAGCCAGACACCCTTTCTCATTGCTCTAGGTACCCCAGGTTCCAACTTTTCAGGGCATGTTCTCAACCCCACCTCACACACCCCACCTGCTACAAACACACCTCTGCACAATCACTATATCCTGACTCCACAATAGCCAGTTACATTAGGACACTAACCCTTCCTATGTGAGTGTCGATCTTAGCTGGGGCTTTCTGCAGGATGCTGTCTCCTGAAAATAAGTTTTAAAAAGTTGGGAATACAGAATTCGATTTGCATATTAAAAGCTTATTTATTTATTTATTTGCCAGACTTCTGGGGGCTACCATGATCTATGCCATCTTTTATTGGTCTAGGGTTAAAACAGAAATGAGAGAAAAATCTGTCAGAAAATAATGGAGTCAGACCTGCAATGTTGCAGAGTTGGTGGGGGGCAGGGGGTGCAGAGGGGAATATGCTATCTAGGTTTGGTGGCATTCAGGAGCTTCAGCAGAGGAAAACAACGTGGTGCGGGCAGCTGGAATACCCTGGGCCATTAGTTTAGGTCCTCTCACTCTCCAGTCTCTCCTCTCGTGAGACCCTGAGCCTCATCTCCATGGGGAATTGATATCACTTTCCTCGTCACTCCCTGCCACTCTCCCCCGAGACATTGCCATTGCCCTCCTATTCCCACGTCAATAAACTCAGTCCCAGAACCTGATTAAGTGTTAGCCCTGCAGGAGTTAGGGCTGGGATGTCCTAAGTCTCCCTAAATGCCAGGTGCCCACTTGTAGAAAGAAGAAAATATCAATAGAAAAGGCTGAGAATTCACCTCACATTCTCTTTGCCACTATGTTTACCTTTTGCCATTTTTTGAGAACATTCCCAAACAGGACATAAAAGGTGACATGGAACAAAAATTTCTTTTCATTCACAAAGAGCATTTTTCATGAAATATTTATGGTACTTAAAATTTCAATTTAGCACAAAATGACTTTTGCTCTAACTATGAAAATAAATGCTTAATCCAAATTTTCTTTGTTCATGGCACCCTTAGTATCCCAGTAATCTTTTTATAGCACCTATAGGTCAAATGAAATACCTAACAGTTTTTTTTATTAAGTAGTTAGGTCTATTCAACTTAATAGGGATTTATACACTAAGAAAATAGTAGTCTTTGAAAAAATAAAAAACACGAATGGAAAGAAAATATTTTTATTTTATTCTTAAATAGCAACAATTACTAGTGGGATGTGTGAGCTTTGGGGCACAGAAGATTCTGCAGTCTTAGAATCAGATTGCACACCACCACCTTCCTTTCCTGATCCATACGGATTTTTACTTGTTATATTTTTTCTCAAAGGAACCACCAAAAACACAGCTCTGCAAAGGTATGGTGTCACCAAAAGAAATGTAGCACTGTCTCATATATTGAAACTGTGAGCTACCTCAGGCTAATAGTCTGTATGATTTCTGACAGATGACAAGTATCACTGTGTTTCTTTGAATATTGTAACTATCCTTCAGTAACCTCGTGGGTTCATTCCAGTACTTCAGGGTGTCTCAGTACACAGTGTGAGAACCATGGGTTTAAACTCTATCAAATGAGGCATAATAACATGACACTGTGAACAAATTTATCCAACAGGAGAGTGTGTTTGCATGAGAGTTTGCAGTTATATTTATGTTTACAACTTAGGGTGCCACATTGGTTACAGGAACAATTCTTACACCCTCAGAGTAAGTTGATGCTCTCAGGGTTAAATGTCCATCACACCTTTTATAGATCTAAGATGTTTTTACTCCTCTAGGTAGGCACATTTTCTAGATCCCAGCTTTCATTTTCTAACTCAGTTTACTTAAGGAAAAGAATATCAAGGAAAGATATTATTAATTACTAAATGTAGGATTACTCCTTGCATGTAACTAGGGTGTGGGATTGTTTTGTCATGTGTGCCAATCAATCTGAATTATCAAGTTAAAATAATGCTATGTCAAAAGCTGATTTTAGAATTCTATTGCAGCTTATTTTGAAGAGAACCATGAAAGCAGAATAAATATATGGACATTTTTACTAATTCTGAATTTTATACATCCCTGATTCATGTGCATTTATGTGAGTTTGAATGTCTTGTACATAAAAAGGAAAGATCATATTTATTTTAAACTATAACTCAGAGGATATCATGCCATAGCTCTTCACGCTGTCATCATTCACATACTAAAAAAAAACAAAAATATTACTCCTTTTCAGAGACACCAAGTATATTTAAATTAAACATGTTTACATTATGACGGGACCATGTGTAGCAAATACAAAGCTAAGTCATAAGTAATTCAGAGGGGTGTTAAGTTTCTTGTCTCTGAATTGATCCAAACAATCACAGCTGCATTTTAATGAATAGGACTTTACATGAGTCTACTAAAAGGCTTGTATTTCTTCTCAATCCTCCAGATGATCTTTTGAAGCATTTGCTGGTTGATATTGCAAACAGTTTTTATATTTATCATTTCGCTTCAGGCTTGAACATGATTATTTTTCTGTTTATTCTCCAATATGACTGTAGCTCACTGGTACTGACTAATTCTTTGAACAGGTAAATAATCCAATTACGTAATTTCCATTTTTCAATGTGTAGAAAGATGTGATAGGATTTAATTTGTCCTACTGTATGCAGTTATGAAACCTGACATCAGCAGAATCTATATTTGTAAGCACTTTATAGAAGACAGACCAAGGAATATTTACTAATATGATCCTCTTCACTGTACCCTCTTTCAAGCCCTTTGAGATTTCTGTTCTGAGCTTTTATTTTTGCCTCTAGAGCTGGTGCATGTTCAACCTGCCTGCCTCACACTGTTCAGGAACTGGAGGGCTCTCACAGAGACTGTGCTATAAAAGAATGGAAACAGGAAACAGCTCATGCTGTTTAATTTCTAACATTTAAAATCAGAAGTGCAAAATGAAATTGGAAGATTCCCCAAGAACATCACCTTTCTTAAATAAAATGAAAATAAAATTACACAACAACAACCAAAAAACAAGAGGTGTTCTGCCTGTGAAATACTCACCCAGGAGACTTTCTGTAAAGTTCTTAGACCAGTGTCCAGCATATAGTAATTAGCACTAGGTAAGTGTGTATTGTTATCATTATCTTTCATTGTTATTGCTGGCTAATTTCTGCCTCCCTTCAATGCATGAAAGGCTGAGACGGCAAGAATTAAGAGGAATGGAAAATATCTCAGATTATTTCACAACAGTATCTATGCTATACACATAATGGAGGAAGGAAGATAAAGTCAAGAAAGAAAGTTGTTCCCTATATCCCTCCCTCTGAAAACCTCTTTATATTCCATCATAAAGATCACTGCCGTTTCTAATAATTATTGTGTAGAGGCTGAGGGAGAACACAATGGTTCAGCTGTTGATATACCTATGTACTTTTTCAAGGGTGGGACCTAAGAAACAGAGTCACCATCAATATGTTGCTCTGTACGGCTTTCATACCTAGCCCCCCAGGAATAACATGAGATGGGAAACAGATCCATACCTTACCCTGTTTCTTCCCACAATCTCTCCACTTTCACCCCATCTAGAATATTCCATTCATTTCCCAAGGTCCTCTTTAGAGTAGGAATTTCTCTCTGTATTTGGTGGTAGCTCCTTTTCCTACAGGTGAAAAGTCCTTCATGTATCTTCAAAATCAAAAGACACTGGATAAGACTTGCAAAAATACACAGGCCAACTTTCCAGTATGAGATGCCAATGGTCCCATCTTCATCCCCTGAATCACTACCTCATTGTCCTCTCCTTTCCCATGGAGTCAGGAGTACTGCCCAGCAAATCCTACCTGGGTAAGGGCCTTCTTCTCTGGCTCTGATTCCTATCAACCAAAATCAGGAGTAGGCAATCAACAGTTGGCAATAATCATTTTAGTGACTTACCCTGATGTGTCTTATCTTGTTTGGGGCAGTGTCTTTATGGTGAGTGGTAATAGAAAAGCAGCATTCCACTGCTCTGCTGGGCAGGCCCAAAATCTCAATGGTCTCAGTCCCCTTTAGTTGTTAGCAAAACACGTGTAGAGCTGAGCAGTAATTTACCTGTCCATATCACTATAAGAAACAGTAATGTCTAACCCAGTGGTTCTCAAAACTTTTGGTCACTTTAAAATTATTGCATAGCCCAAAGACTTTTGTTTATGTGGGTAATATTTGTTGATATTTGTCTATGAAAAATTAAAACTGAGAATTTTTTGAACAATAGAATACAAGCCTACATTCCATTAGTCACCACAGCAATGATATTATTACTGTACACTTATGAAGAAAAGTTACTGGGGGCTTTAGGAGTGCCCTCATACCTAAGGATATGACACATCCTCCATCAAACAACAAAGGGTTGGTCTTTTTAGAAATCCTCAGGGCTAAATATGAACATTAAAGTCACTCTCTGTATCTCCATCTTCCTAATATGTCTTGGATAATTATGGGGAAATTATGATGCTTAGAAAATTCTAGTAAGGCTGCAAACTTAAAATCTTCCCTCACGAGTAGTTACTTTCCAGAAGCTTGAAGGCCACCTACAAAATCTCTCCAAATCCAGCTATATCTCAATTCGCTGACACCCATCAAGCCAGATGTGATCTCTGAATCTCCTCATCCATATTCCATGTGCCAATTCTCTCACAAAGACACTGACAATGTCCCAAGTTTAGGCCTTCTCCCAATATTTTCAGGACCTGCAGTAAAAGCATACCTGGAAACCTGAGTTTCATGGCCCACCACCCTTCTCTTTCCACTCACAGGTTTTGCTTACAATGTACAGGACCTCACACACATCCATATGCACATCACAACCCACAAAGCCAACCTACAGAGTCTCCTATTAACTTCCAACCTATGATATCTCAGATTTATTCTGGGATTTTTGTGGAAGAGAATGCCACCTTGTTCAGTTCTGTGTCACATTTTGTCACCTGCATCCCCAGACGGCTCTGTTTATGCTCCAAACCTCAAAAAAAAGTTTCTCTTGTAGAGTTCTGAAAATTTCTGAACCTCTCTTCCCTGACTATAAAGCCCAAATCCAATCAAATAGGGGCAAACATCGTACCACATGCGTCACCCATTCATTTCAACCCCTCATGTCTCATATAAAACAAAATCTGAAAAAAACAAAACAAAAACAAAATCTGCATTCGTGTGAATGACTGTTAATAGATATAAAGTTCAAAGAATGAGGTAAATAAAGGACGTGTGCCTAGTTACAAAGGTATTACAGAGCTCGATTTGAAGCCTGGTTTTGGATAAATGAAACCAACATAATATATAATAGCAACAAATTAGAAGCCATTTGTGTTCAAGTGTTTTAGGCTTGAAGGAGTAAGAAAAATGTCCAGATGTGAAGAGATCACCGACCAAATAGTTGCTAGAGCTTTGTATGCAAATTCTACCACTTCTACTTCTATTAGTGTTCTTGTCACCACAGATCCAGGGATATAAATGTCACCTGCAAGTGCTCTGGCCCACATGTGGACAAAACCTTCAGAAGTACATGCCGAGGCAAGATTAGATATTCAAGAGATTTACTGGGGGAAACACTGGTGAAGAAAAAACTGCTGAGAGACTTGCAGGAGGCTAAGAGCGCCTCAGATATCAATGTAGTTCTGACTGCGGTAAAGGAGAGCAGGAAGAAAGTAAGGAATTACCCTACCTCAAATCACATCCTCTCACTCCCCCTCCCCATGCACATAATATTAGAGGAGCCTGACCATTTTTTGTTCAATCTTGTCTCTGTAAATGGATTCTCTCATATCCATACCCTGACATTCATTTTCTCGTTTGGAACCTTCACTCTTGGTCACTTTTCTAACTCCTGGCTAGGATTTGGAGAAACCCTGCAGAGCCTTCACTGCAGCAGGTGGAGGACAAACCAGGGTGTTTTCAATACAGTAAAATAGAATGAGATGAATAAATGTGCTTCCAACCACAAAATGATATACAACTTACTAATATCAATTTAAATCACTTTTACATGGATCTCTGATTTAGATGATCCAAGACTCCAATCTCCTTCCCTTAATTCCAAAAATAAAAACAGTTAATTAGAATAAGATATAATAAAGTGTCCTAAGCCCCCTTTACACTAGACTGAATGCTCTATATGGGGTGATCACTGATGGCTAGTACATTGGAATCAGTATAGTAATTAAAACTTAGAGCCGGGCTTCCCTGGTGGCGCAGTGGTTGACAGTCCGCCTGCCGATGCAGAGAACACAGATTCGTGCCCTGGTCCGGGAAGATCCCACATGCCCTGGCCGCTGAGCCTGCGCGTCCGGAGCCTGTGCTCCGCAGTGGGAGAGGCCACAAGAGTGAGAGGCCCGCGGACCGCAAAAAAAAAAAATACTTAGAACCATTTCATATAATGTGTGCCAGGGTGAGAACAATCATCAACAATGAACCACTAGTTCTGAATCAGAGAAAACCAAATTATAACACTGCTTAGTTTTTAGTGCTTTGACTAGGGCCAGAGTCATTTATGGTGCGATGACAGAAAAGTTACAGCAGCTGGTCACCTTTTAACAGGTTGGCAGCTCTAGTTATTAGAAAAGTCAAGTCATCTTATAGAGAACAGTACATAAATTCCAGAAAAGTCCTGGACATAAACATCTTGGATCTACTTATTTTATATGAACTGACAGAGCCCTTTAGAGGAAATTGGATTAAAATGATCATGAAGAAATGGAAAATTTCTGTTAAGCCATACAATTTGCCGATTACCAATAGTGAACATCAAAAAGATTACATCTCTCAACCATGACCATGCAACAAAAATGAAAGAAAGATGAACAAGCCACACACTTTTAAAAGCAACAAAACAATACAAACAAAACAAACAAACAAGAAACCACTTTTTAAACCTGACCTTGGGTATAGTGAAGTTTACTAAACAAAGTGGAGAGAAACTCCAAAGTGAAAACTTGGTTCTGTAAAACAAGCTGTGTGGAAAACTGGTGCTCAGTGCACTTTGCAGCAGAAAAAAGATTCTTGTATTTACTCCTGTGTTGAGACACAAATGTTTTCTTGTCTGGATATAGTCATTGCTGTTTTTGTACTACTTTTAATATACAGACTTAAATAATAAGAAATAATACCTACAAAATGTCTATCAACTAAATTTTTGCATTTTAAAAAATAATCAGAAGTCAATTTTCGGGCTTCCCTGGTGGCGCAGTGGTTGAGAGTCCGCCTGCAGATGCAGGGGTCATGGGTTCGTGCCCCGGTCCGGGAAGATCCCTCATGCCGCAGAGCGGCTGGGCCCGTGAGCCATGGCCGCTGAGCCTGCGCGTCCGGAGCCTGTGCTCCGCAACGGGAGAGGCCACAACAGTGAGAGGCCCGCATACGGCAAAAAAAAAAAAAAAAAAAAAGTCAATTTTCATGAACCAATTTAAAATTCCTAGAATATAAGCAGTGAGTCTCCTCAGATACTTATCATTTTTACCATTGTGTTATACAACCAATTCCTCAGGGAAAAAAATTAAACTATTTTCTTTCATTTTACTGTTTTACTAAGGTTTATAATTACAAACTCTTGCATATTATATATTTTTCTCTAATATATTTGGTAAAGGTCTTTGTTTCTTTTTAGCCAATTCACATTAAACTATTTGAATAGTCACTTTTACTAATAACAAATTTTGGATATATATAAACAACTGTGGAACATAAATTCTGACTCTGGGGCAACCAGGTGGAGGTGGAGCTGCAATATTTTCTTAGCACTCCCTCATCAACCTTAAAGGATGATTTCTTCAAATAATTATATAACTAGGAAGAGTTGTTAATGAAAGACCCCAAATGTGTGCCCACATCTCTTAGTCACCTATTAAGCTCTTGGTTTATTTTCTTCTTCCTGATAAGATTAAGAATCTCAGTGGCCATTTTGTACGGATCTCAGATCGTCTAATACTGAAAC
This sequence comes from Lipotes vexillifer, assembly GCF_000442215.2. Taxonomy (NCBI): domain Eukaryota; kingdom Metazoa; phylum Chordata; class Mammalia; order Artiodactyla; family Lipotidae; genus Lipotes; species Lipotes vexillifer. The sequence goes on from NW_006797755.1 coordinate 1,640,688, forward strand.
TATGGGGCATAGGAAATAGACCTTGGGAAAATAATTTCCAAAATAATTAAACCCAAAGAAATGTTGAATCACCTCTTACCTTTGATAAGACTCCAAAAGTGTTACATTAAAAATAAGAGTAGGTGGGCTTTCCTGGTGGCACAGTGGTTGAGGGTCCGCCTGCCGATGCAGGGGACATGGGTTGTGCCCCGGTCCGGGAAGATCCCACATGCCGCAGAGCGGCTAGGCCCGTGAGCCATGGCCGCTGAGCCTGCGCGTCCGGAGCCTGTGCTCCGCAACGGGAGAGGCCACAACAGTGAGAGGCCCGCGTACCACAAAAAAAATTAAAAATAAAAAAATAAGAGTAGAATAGGGAAGCATCCGCATGGCACAGGGAGATCAGCTTGGTGGTTTGTGACCACCTAGAGGGGTGGGATAGGGAGGGTGGGAGGGAGGGAGACACAAGAGGGAAGAGATATGGGAACATATGTATATGTATAACTGATTCACTTTGTTATAAAGCACAAACTAACACACCATTGTAAAGCAATTATACTCCAATAAAGATGTTAAAAAAAATAAGAGTAGAATAAAATTCTCTAGGCTGTTTCCTTATGATATTCCTATGTCTCCCCTACCTGGGAGATATCCCTAGATCCTAAATGCCATTCACATCTGTCCCATATTTTTTCACGGAGGACCTGGAATTTGACTGTGAACTCTAAACAACCCCTATATGAAGGACTTGATATAGACATATTTTACAGTAATTGTTTTTTAAAATATTTATTAGTATTAGACCCGAAAATATGTGAAACAGCAAACTCTTCCTCCATAATCCTACAGCTACTCCTGTACTTGCCCAGCGACAACTCCATGTAGATCAGCATAAGTTCCTGAAAACCTTCCCAGATAAGTCCTTAAATCTGTAAGTCTCAAGGGGAGCCAAAAGTAGCATCAGAAGATAAAAGTCAGAGGGCTCGGAGCTTTAAGATGGCAGAACAAAGACATAAATGTCTCTGTCTCCTTCTGAAACCACCTGAAAACAACAAAGAATGAGAAACAGAAATAGACAGGACAAACCACAGTACATTTGAAGAAGTGTTGCAGGAAAAATTGAACCAGTATACAAAAAGATGCTGGGAAGGGACACAGAAAATCTATGTGGAAAATATGAAAGGAAAGAAACATGCATTAATAGAAGGTAGACTAAGAAGGGACACTAGAAAAATTTTCCCATGGAACAGGTGAACATCCTGGCAAGCTACCCTTTAGCAAATTCAAATATCAAAAATGGCCTCTATGAAATAAGAGATGAAAACATATAAAAAGATTCAAAGAAGAAATAAGACAAAAGAATTTTTTTTCTTAATGAGCTGAAAAAAATCAGGAAAGAAATAGAAAAGAAAAAATCATCACAGAATTTAAAGACACAAGATATAAAAACATAAAGCAAATTAATTAAAATGGTTTGACAGTGGAACTGTACATATAATCCAGAAATAGGCCTATATGCATCAGTTGCTTATTATTCAATAAAGTGGCATTTAAAATTAGTAGAAAAAGAAGGATTATTCAATAAATGATATTGGTAAAACCGGTGAGTGGTGTGGAAAAAAAAAATGTTGTAGCCCTACCTTACTCTTTATGCTAAAATGTTATAATTGATCAACAGTTGAAACACAAAAGTAAAGTTACCAGAAGGAAATATATTTCTAAAATTATTTCAGATAAAGGTAATATACAAAACCCATAAACATTATAAACTAAGTTTTAAAATTTCAACACAACAAAAATAATTCCCCTCAGGCCATGTCAAACAAAAAGTGACCAATTAAAAAAGAAATTTGCAAGTAAATATGAGAGCTAGTAGGGTGCATTTCCTTAATATGTAAGCTCTTACTAATCATTAAGAAAAAAATATCAACAGGGACTTCCCTGGTAGTCCAGTGGTTAAGACTCCACACTCCCAATGCAGGGGACCTGGGTTCAGTCCCTGGTCAGGGAACTAGATCCTGAATGCATGCCGCAACTAAGAGTCTGAATGCCACAACTAAAAGAGCCCACATACAGCAACTAAGACCTGGTGCAAACAAATAAGTAAATAAATAATAATTTTAAAAAAGAAAAAATATCAACAATCCAATAGTGTAAAAATGACAAAAGTCATGAATAATTAGTTTATTTTAAAATAAATACAAATATCATTTACACACATAAAAAAATGTATCAACTCCATCAAAATTAAATAAATACAGCACTGACAGATTATTTCTTATTCCTTAGTTTGGTACTATTGACAACACATTGTGTCTGCCAGTATGTAGAGAAACAGACACTCTCACATTATTCTTTTTTTTGGGGGGGGGGTGGTATAGTTGCTTTACAATGTTGTGTTAGTTTCTGCCGTACAGTGAAGTGAATCAGCTATATGTATACATATTTCCCATCTTTTTTGGATTTCCTTCCCATTTATGTCACCAGAGTACTGAGTGGAGTTCCCTGTGCTATACAGCAGGTTCTCATTAGTTATCTTTTTTATACATAGTGTATATATGTCAATCCCAATCTCCCAGTTCATCCCATGCCCCCTTTCCCCACTTGGTGCCCATAACGTTTGTTCTCTACAACTGTGTCTCTATTTCTGCTTTGCAAATAGGCGTATATGTGGAATCTCACATTACTCTTATGCAGATGCAACCAAAATAATTTCTCTGGAGGAAAAACTGACATCTATCAAATTTTAAAGGAACATCCATTACACCAAGTTCACATCTAGGAATCTATGTTACTATTATGCACACTTAAGTTTGCAAAGATATGGACAAGGGTTTTCACTGCAAAATTGTTTATAGTTAAAAAAAAAAGATTTGGGAGCAATCTAAATGTCCACCCAGCCAGACATATGCATATACAAATTCATATGTAAATGATAATATCTATTATATAATACTGTTTATATATTAATGTTTTTCTTAAAAATATATCTTAGAGATTTTTTCCTTTCAGGACATATAGATCTGATTTATTCATTTTAACAACCACATAAACCATCCTTCATATTTCTGATACCTTTCTTTCTGTCTGTATTTCATTAGCTGCTCCACAGAGCTATGTCCACACTCTCTCCTTCATTAAAAAAAGAAAGATAAAAAGCCCTCATACACCCTTCATCTGAAGCCCTGTCTCTCCCTTCCCATAAATGGATAAAGTTCTCAAGAGAGTTCATATACTTCCTCAACCACTACTCATTCTTCAAATCTCTCATCTGTCCCCGCTCTCATCCTTCCAACAAAAAAGCCCTAAATAAGATCATCAGTATTGTTCACATCACTGGATACAAATGACGGTTTTTCTCCAACCAGTGGTCTTGTTTATCATGTTTACCACTCAGCAGGCTCTCCTTGGCTTCTATGATGAAAGGGTCTCCTGTTTTCTCTTCTACTTTTATAACCATTTATTTTCTACCTTCTCTCTGACCATTAAATCTTAGAGTTCCTCAAGTCTCAGTCTTGGGTTATCTCCTCTCCTCACGCTACTCTCTTTGTAGACAAAAATACACCAAGGCGTCAGTTTATCAAGCCCCTTATATGTCCAGCCCTCACCTCTCCTATAAATTCCAGATTTACATATCCAGCTTCCTATTTGACCAGCATCTTTCCTTGACTGTTATCTTTTGGAAGTCTTAAAAGCACCTCAAATTCAGTATGTCCAAAATTAGCTCACCCCCCCCCCCGAAAATCTAGATTTAATTTCTAATATTCTCTATGTCATTGAATGCTACCTTAACTTATCCAGTGGTAAAAGTCAGATCCCTCAGAATCATCTTGAATACTTTCCTCTCTCCCTGAATCCTTCACAGAATCACGCCTACTTAATCTCCTAAAGGTCTTAAAAATGTGGCCACTCCTTTTCCATCTCCACCACAGCCCTAGAATGCCATGATACCCTCACCTCTCACCTGGACAACTACAGTAGCCTCCTAAGTGATCCATCCACTCTCCCCAGTCCTGTCTCACAGCAGCTAGTGATCTGTTCAATACGAACACCAAGCATGTCACATCCCTGCCTGGGAATTTTAGTGGTGCTCTTGGAAAAAAGGCCAAAAAATGTATCCATGATTAAAGCGCTCAGCTATTAGAAGAGGTCAGGTGGAAGAGGAAATCATTTGGGGCTAGAACTTGATAAAGGTTTAAAAAACTGAAACTTGAGCTGCACCTTGTCAAGTCTGTAGGATCTAGAGTATAGAAAGGAAAAGGAAGCCCTTTAGCAAGAAAAAAATAAAATCACAGAGGAGAGATAATGGGCATATCAGGTGAGACGATCAGCCAGATTGGAGCAGCAATACTAAACCAGGAGGTGGAAGAAGAAAGATACTACAGGGAGGGGGAAGGGTAAACTGTGACAAAGTGAGAGAGTGCAATGGACATATATACACTACCAAACGTAAAATAGATAGCTAGTGGGAGGGAAGCAGCCGCATAGCACAGGGAGATCAGCTCGGTGCTTTGTGACCACTTAGAGGGGTGGGATAGAGAGGGTGGGAGGGAGGGAGACGCGAGGGGGAAGGGATATGGGAACATATGTGTGTGTGTGACTGATTCACTTTGTTATGAAGCAGAAACTAGCACACCATTGTAAAGCAATTATACTCCAATACAGATGTAAAAAAGCAGACTCCACAGACTCAGTCTAGATCAAGAAAAAAAAAAAAAAAAAAAAAAAGAGATACTACAAAGCCTAAAAAGAGTTTGCAACACAGAGCACAAGAACAAAAAAAACTCAAGTATTGTTCAGGCAGACTTCAGAACCAGAATTAATCCATAGGTCAGGTCATAGTGAGAAGAGTCTCTGTTACTTACATGAGAGTCAGTGGGAATTGCGTGTAGTTCTGGGAGACCTGTACATTTACGACAGGAAAAAATGTTAAAGCCTGTAAGTGAGACTAAAGGAGGCAAAGTACAACTCTCCAAAGTAAACAGGAGTGGAAAGAGATATATGGACTGGAGATCAGAGCAGCATCCCCAATCCTCAAAGGAGAAAATGATGTCATGCAAAATAACTGGCTGGTGTATGGTGTGGGGTCGAGGTAGAAGCCCAGTCCAAGGTGCAGTATTGTGACCCAAGGGTCATTAAAGAAGTTTAGAGGACTTGTCTATGTGCCTCAGATCTTGGGGTCTGGTAGACAACAAGACTTAATTCTTTAAAATTTCAGCTTTATTAAGGGACAATTGACAAATAAAATTGTAACATATCTAAAGGGTGATTTGATACATGCAATAAGACTTAATTCTAAAATCTGATGGTGGTGCTGAAGCTGATCAGACACCTATTGGCTACATCAGGTCTGTATAGTAAGTAGGACAGCCTTGGGTCCCACTGATGAATACATCCACAGGGGTTGGAGAACAGAGGGCCAGGAGAAGCAATTCACAGTCTCTAAAAGCACAAAGTAAGAAATATGGTTAGAGGGGGCCATATCCTAGAGGATTTTGAAAAGCAGGCCAAGAAGTTGAGACTTGATTCAGGATTATGTACGAATAACCCTAAGGGCACTGAAGTGTCATAATAACATGATGGAAGCAGCATCCAACAGTATGAACATCAGAGTTTCGTTCCACTATTTCACATTTTAATTACTCACTCTTAATTCCATTTCCATAGCTATAGTGCCCATGCATATTCCCCCATCATATTCTTACTTATACTTTTTGTAGAAACATAGTGGCCTACCTAATTTAGATAAGAATCACCCAGCTCCCAAGCCCAAGAGGATATTTCTTACAGTTACACAAAAACCATAATGATGTCAGAGAATTCATTTGACTCAGGGTCCCCAGAGTGTCAAAGACTGACCTCTTTGCTGCAGCTGGCTGCTGCTTTGTATGGGGTGATATATTTAGGGAGATTGAAAAGTTCATCAGTTATGTCCATCACCAGTCTTCTCTCTAAATATCTGTTACAACAGATTTGCTAAGTAGTCAGTGAAAGCACTTCTACCTCTGAATTAGCAATGGTGACATCTCTGTCTAAGTTAGAGAAAATTCTAGATTTTTTTTCACCCAAGTCTGCTCCTCCCCTGGTCTTCACTCTCTCAGTAAATGACATCACTTTCCACCTGTTAAGCAGGATATGTGGAATATATGTGGAAGTCATCTTTGACTACTCACTACCTCTTCATCTCTCATTAAATCCATTATCAAGGTCTTGTTGGCACTTTTCCTTTTTTACACATCATAAATCTGACCACTTTTCACTACCACTATCTCTATCACCCTAGTCCAAGATCTATCATCTCTTACCGTATTTCCTTAAATAGCCCACAAAGATGACCCCTTGCTTCAATCTTTCCCCCTGAGGTAGACAATGCTAGTTGTCTGCAATAACAATTCTGCCTTTCTTTCTTACTAATGGACTCCTGATCTTGTTCAGGGATACAAAATAAGCAGCTCAATAAGCACCTTCTGTGCTCCTCTTGTAGCTAAAGATAGCCATTTGACCCAGTTCTAGCCAAAGAGAAATGCTCAGAGTAATCTCGAGTAGAGCTTCCAAAAGAGCTTTTCAGAAAGAACAGACTAATAACCACACTTTGCTCTCCTTCTATTTCCTTCCAGGAATGTGGTCATTATATTCAAAAGTGAAACAGCTATACTGCAACCAAGAGATAACAGTCACAGGACTGTGCACAGGAAAGTGGAGGAAGCCTGGATCCTTGATGATATCCCTGAACCTGACTAGGACGGACAGCCAAGTCTCAGGGTTCTAATTGTGTGAGATAAATAAAACCCTGGCTTGTTTTGGGCACTGTTTGTAGGGTTCTCTGCTGTTTTCAGCTGAAAACACTCTTTTTTTTTTTTGTTAACATCTTTATTGGAGTATAATTGCTTTACAATGGTGTGTTAGTTTCTGCTTTATAACAAAGTGAATCAGTTATACATATACATATATCGCCATATCTCCTCCCTCTTGAGTCTCCCTCCCACTCTCCCTGTTCCACCCCTCTAGGTGGTCACATAGCACTGAGCTGATCTCCCTGTGCTATGTGGCTGCTTCCCACTAGCTATCTATTTTACATTTGGTAGTGTGTATATGGCAAGGCTACTCTCTCACTTCATCCCAACTTATGCTTCCCCGCCCCGTGTCCTCAAGTCCATTCTCTACGTCTGCATCTTTATTCCTATTCTGCCCCTAGGTTCTTCAGAACCTTTTTTAATTTTTTAGATACCATATATATGTGTTAGCATACAGTATTTGTTTTTCTCTGACTTACTTCACTCTGTAGGACAGACTTTAGGTCCATCCACGTCACTACAAATAACTCAATTTCGTTTCTTTTTATGACTAATATTCCATTGTACACATGTGCCACATCTTCTTTATCCATTCATCTGTTGATGGACACTTAGGTTGCTTCCATGTCCTGGCTACTGTAAATAGAACTGCAATGAACATTGTGGTACATGACTCTTTTTAAATTATGGTTTTCTCAGGGTATATGCCCAGTAGTGGTATTGCTGGGTTGTATTTTCAGTTTTTTGAGGAAACTCCATGCTGTTCTCCATAGTGGCTGTATCAATTTACATTCCCACCAGCAGTGCAAGAGTGTTCCATTTTCTCCCCACCCTCTCCAGCATTCAATGTTTGTAGATTTTTTGATGATGGCCATTCTGACTGGTGTGAGCTGATACCTCATTGTAGTTTTGACTTGCATTTCTCTAATGATTAGTGATGTTGAGCATCCTTTCATGTGTTTGTTGGCAATCTGTATATCTTCTTTGGAGAAATGTCTATTTAGGTCTTCTGCCCATTTTTGGATTGGGTTGTTTGTTTTTTGATATTGAGCTGCATTGAAAACACTCTTAATAGATAAAACTCCCTTTTGTTCAAGCTTCCAGGTAATAGCCAACATGAACTTTGCAAAGACTGTCTTTCCATCAAACTCAGACAAAATTCCAAACTCCTTATATGGCCTGAAAGGCATTATAAGGTCTGGCCTATGACTATCTTTCTCTCTTCTATCACCCCTCCTTTTGGTACACTAGTCTTTCTGCCACTAAAACAATGTATGTTGTTTTGAAGTAAAGGAGATTATTTTAAGAGTAGAACCAACAATTTTCTCCTTTAAGTATCCTCCATCCATCTCCCAAAGGACCAACATATTCTTAGCTCCTTTATGTATATTTCACCACTTTTTGTACCAATCTATGCCTTCCTCACCCATATTGGGTGAGACCAGGAGTTAGAAATGACCATTGTGTCACCATCTAAAGTTCTTTTCTCTGGCTTCCTCGACTTCTACAACCTTCCTCTCCATCTTTATTTCGGGCACTGCTGGGTCATCCTATTGCAAAGACCCTCAAAAAGCTATCCACCTTGGGGACTTCCTTGGTGGCACAGTGGTTAAGAATCCACCTGCCAATGCAGGGGACGCGGGTTGGATCCCTGGTCCGAGAAGATCCCACATGCCGCAGAGCAATTAAGCCCACGTGCCACAGCCGCTGAAGCCTGCACTCTAGAGCACGCGAGCCACAACTACTGAGCCCACGTGCTGCAACTACTGAAGCCCGCCCATCTAGAGCCCGTGCTCCGCAACAAGAGAAGCCACCACAATGAGAAGCCCGTGCACTGCAACAAAGAGTAGTCCCCGCTCGCTGCCACCAGAGAAAGCCCGTGCATAGCAACAAAGACCCAATGCAGCCAAAAAATAAATAAAATTTTTAAAAAAGAAACGCTTGGGCTTCCCTGGTGGCACAGTGGTTGAGAGTCCGCCTGCCGATGCAGGGGACAAGGGTTCATGCCCCGGTCCAGGAAGATCCCACATGCCGCGGAGTGGCTAGGCCCGTGAGCCACGGCCGCTGAGCCTGCGTGTCCGGAGCCTGTGCTCCGCAACGGCAGAGGCCACAACAGTGAGAGGCCTGCGTACCAAAAAAAAAAAAAGAAAGAAAAAAGAAAGGAACACTTAAAAAAAAAAGACTAAAAAAAAAAACTATCCACCCTGAATGCTTGAATGCAAAATGCTTATATCTGGTCCCTTAATTTCATTAATAGAGAAATTGCTTATTCAACTTTTCAGCTTCTAATCTTTGGATTTTTCCAAAGAATGTCTAAAATGGCACTCAATTCAGATGATACATCTCCTAAATATGTGAAGAATTCTCCTCACCAGGCTGCTAAGGCTACTTGTGAAATTTATATCTCTGCGTTGGATTGATCGTGGTGCTAAGATTGTACCTTCAATAGTCCTGTGAGTTTATTATATATTCTAGGGTTCATTGAAATAAAGCTGAAGGACTTTATTATGGTATATGTTGAGTCTTAAGGACTCATTATTTACCAATTATGGACTCATATTTACCAATTATGCTATGATCCTTAAGATTTAAGGATCATAGCATAATTCTGATGAAGAATCTCAATTTTTTCTGCTTCAACATAGAATTAAAGCATATTAATCCTAAAAATTAGATTGTCTGAAATCAAACTCTTCAATATTCTTCCCAAGTAGTCATTTTGCATACAGAGCTTCTCAGATCCAAGGTGGAAGGTGAATTCAATACCATAGTGGACTTATCATCAAGTGGCCATGCACTCCCTCCTTTTTGTACAGATTCTTGTCAACTGAACAGCACCCTCACTGCCCAAAGATGCACTAGAGTAGTGAGCGATAAATAGGAAAGAAACAAGCAGTTCTTCAACATTCCTCCACTGGGGTAAAAAGTATTCTCACTAACCCAACTATGAGTTACTCAACTACAGTAACAAAACAAAAGGTGAACCAGCATACACACAGAGTACTAACCAGGAGCTGCATTCCATGGTACTCCAGGGTTTCTACATACATTTTAATTCCTTTCTGAAAACATATGTAACTATTTTTAAAATCATAATCTAAGCCACATGGACACTTAAATGTATCAAATACAAATTTGAAGACCTCTGCTGCCTGGTTCATTCATTTTATTTAAGAGCTAAGCTTCCTTGAGGTCATACTTATATACAGTTAATTTCACCATTTTTAACTGAACAGTTTGATACATTTTGGCAAATGTATGCAGTCATGTTACCACCACAGCAATCATGATATAGAATGTTTCTACCACCTTCCAAAGTTCCCATGTGGTCATCTGCAGTGAACCCCTACTCTTACCCTCTGGCCCTTACTAAGCACTAATTTGCTTTTTATCACTACTTGCTTGCCTTTTCTGGAATTTCATATACATGGAATTATACAGAATGTAGTATCTTGTGTCTAACTTCTTCCACTTAGCAAAATGTTTTTGAGATTCATGCCTGTTGTTGTGTGTATCAACACATTTATTTTAATGCTGAATAGTATTTCATTGTCTGGATATATCACTGGTAGCTTATCCATTCACCAGTTGGAGCTATTATAAATAGAGCATCTATGAATATTTGAGTATGAGTCTTGGAGTGGGCATATGTTTTGATTTTCCTTGAGTAAGTACAATGCTTTTTCTAAAAATACAGTCCTATCCACGTCTACACTTGTAACAATTTTTGTACAAGAACTCCACAATAATACGGGTGCATCTGCTCTCATCAGTGTATAATACGGAATTTTGCAATAACAAGTGAATGCGTTAAGATGGAGCTTTATAGATTTCAGCTGCTTCTTACCTGACTTGTGCTTGTGTTAAGGAAGGGGGATATTTAGTTAATAGTGCTACTGATTCGACCTCAAAAAAATTCACAATTATTTCTTCTTTTTAACAGCTCTATTGAGTGTTATCTCTCTGCAATAAACTCTATGTATTTAAAGTACAAAATTTGATAATTTTGACATATGCATACACTCATGAATCCAGCACCACAAGCAGGACAATGAACATATCCATCACTACCAAAATTGTGATTATGTCCCTGTGTCATCCTCCTCTGGTGCCTCCACACAGTGCCCAGGCAACCACTGATTTGCTTTTGGTCACTAGACAATAGATTGCATTTTCTACAGTTTTATATAAATAAAGTCATACGTATATACTCTTCTCTCTGAAATTTTTCACAGCATATTTATTTTAAAATTCATCCATGTCATTACACATATCACTATTTCGTTCCTTTTATTATTTTTTTAAATTTATTTCTCATTGATATATAACATATTAGTTTCAGGTATGCAACGTAACAGTTCAATATTTGTATACATTGTAAAATGATCACCACAATAAGTTTATATCACCTTATGTAGTTAAATTTCTTTTCTTTCTTGTGATGAGAACTATTAAGATCTACTCTTTTAGCAACTTGCAAATATGCAATATAGTATTATTAACCATAGTCACTATGCTGTACATTATATCCCTAGGATTTATTTATTTTAAAACTGAAAGTTTGTACCTTTTGACCCCCTTCACCCATTTCTCCCACTCTCCACATTTTCCTTTTAATTGATGATATATGTTCATTGTATGTATATATCACAACTTGTTTATCCATTCACCTGTTAATGGACATTTGGTTGTTTTCAGTTTGGGGCTATCATAAATAAAGTTGTTATGAAGGTTTGTGTGTAAATATTTGAGTGAATGTATGTTTTAGTTTGGTAAATACCTAGGAGTGGAATAACTCCATCACACAGGACTTTTATTTTTAACACTTTAAGAAACTCATAAAATTGATTTTCACCATTTTCCATTCCCACCAACAGTAAATGGAGGCTCCAGTGGCTACACATCCCACTAACACTTGGTATGGTAAGGTTTTTATTAATTATGGCCATTCTGGTGAGTGTATAGTGTGATCTCAGTTTGAATTCCCTACCCCCCCAAAAAATGATTTGATCATATTTTCACAGGTTAATATGCCATCCATATATCGTCTATAGTAAGAATCTTTACCTACTTTTATGGCATTGATGTCTTCTTATTGATGAGTTGTAAGAATTCTTTCCGTATTCTAGAATCAAGTCTTTGTTGGATATATTTTTACAACTATTTCCTTTTAGTCTGTCACTTTTATTTACATTTTCATCAATATTTTCTGAGGAGTAAGAGCTTTTAATTTTGATGATGTCCAGTGTATTGAATTTTCCCTTTAAAAAATCTTCCTAAAACTCACAGCCACTAGTATTTTCTCTAATGTTTTCTTTCAGAGATTTTAGAGTTTTACTTCTTACGCTAACTTCAATTAATGTTTTAATATGTTGCAGTTAAGGTCAAATGATCTTTGTTTTTGTTTGTTTGTTGTTTTGTTTGTACATGGCTATCCAATTGTTCCACTACCATTTGTTGAAAAGACTGTCCTTTCCCCCATTAAATTGCCTTGGAAACTGTGGAAAATCAATTGACCATATATGTGTGGGTCTATTTATGAATGGTCCAATCTATGCTAATGATCTATTTGTCCCCATGTCATTATCATCTGGTCTTGATTACTGTAGATTTATGATGGGTCTGTCCCCCAATTTTGAACTTTTTCAGAGTTGTTTTTGTTGTTCTAGGTAAAATTTCTACATAAAATTTAGAGTCTGCTTACCAATTTGTATAAAAATATACTATTAGAATTTTGAATAGGACTGCACTGAATCTATAAATTTGGGGAGAATTGGCATCTTAATAATTTTGGGTCATTAGATACATAAATTAAATATATTTCTCCATTGATTTGGTTCTCCCTTTATTTCTCTCAGGAATGTCTTACAGATTCATTGTACAGGTCTTCCACATTTTTGTCACATTTATCCCTAATTATTTCATGTTTTTTTATATTAGAAATGGTAGTTTTTTCTTTTCAATTTCTCAATGTTCTTACCAATACAGAGAAATATAATTGATTTTTGTTCATTGCTCTTGAATCTTGTATCTTTGCTAAATGACTTTCCTAGCACTGACTAGAAAATGTTGAATGAAAATATTGAAGAGTTCTGTAGCGCTGAAAAGTACTGAAATATCAGAGAACTGATGAGAATGAACATCCTTGCTTGGTTCCTGATCAAAAGGAAAACATTCAATTTTTATCAATAAGTATGATATTGGCCATGGTTTTTCATAGATGCTGTTTATCAGGTTCAGGAAGTTCCTTTATTGACGAAGTTTTCTGAGAGTTTTTATCAGGAATATATGTTGGACTTTGTCAAAAGCTTTTTCTACATCTATTGAGATGATCATTTTGTGGGGAGGGGGTTCTCTTCATATGGTCAATCACATTGATTTTTTTTCCAACTTTACATTCCAGAGGTAAACCTAGCTGGTCATGAAGTATTATTCTTTTTATTGTATTATCCTTTTATGTTGTTGGATTCACTCTACCAAACACTTTTGCATACACACAAAAAAGTATTTTTGCATCTATGTTTATAATCTAATACTAATTCATATTAATCTGCAGTTTTCTTTGCTTAGAATGTCTTTGTCTGATTTTAGCATAAGTGTAATGCTGGCTTAGAATGAATTGGGAGCTTTTCCCTCTTTTTTAATGATCTAGAATAGTTTATGTATAAATAGTATCCTTTCTTCTTTAAAAGTTTGGTAGAATTCACATGCAAAGCTATGAAGGTCTGTAGTTTTCTTTGTGGGAAAGGTTTTTATCTACAAGTTCAATTTTTTAATAGATATAGGTTTATTCAAGACATATAATTCTTCTTGAGTGCACTTGGTAGTTTGTTTCAAAAAATTTCTCAATTTCTTCTAAATCGTTGAATTTAAGTTCATAAAGTTTTTCATAATATTCTCTTATTATCCTTTTAATACATATAGGAATGGTAGTGATATCACAACTCTCATTCCTGATATTTGCATCTCCTCTCTTTTCTTCCAGATGATCTTAGCTTATTAATTTTATTGATCTTCTCAAAGAGCTAATTTTTATCACTGATTTTCCTCTATTGCTTTTCTGCTTTCTGTTTCATTGATTTCTGCTCTAACATTTATAATTTCTTTAATTCTAGGCTGAATTATTTTTCCTTTTCAGTGCTTTGAAGGTATTGCTCCACTGCCTTCTGACTTGCATAGTTATTCTTTTCTTTGTTCCTTAGACAGCTTTTGAGATTTTCTCCTTACTACAGGTTTTAAGCAATGGGGTGATGCTATGCATTGGTATAATTTTCTTTGTCTTTCTTGATGTTGGGGGTCATTGAACTTGGTTCTATGGATTTATACTTTTTATCAAAATTCGGAAAATGTGGCCATTATTTCTTCAAATATTTTTGTGTCCTCTTATTCAGAGTCCAATTTCAGTTACATTCAGCTGCTTAAAATTGTCTGCAGTTCAGTAATGCTGTTTTTTTCTTTCTTGTTGGTGAGTTTTGGGGCAGGGATTTGGAGAAAAAGACTGTCTTTTTCCTCTCTGTGTTTCATCTTAGATAGTTTCTATTGCTATGTCTTCAAGTTAACTAACCTTTTCTTCAGCAGATTCTAATCTGCTGTATATTCCACAGTCTATTTTCCAGACATTTTATATTTCATGTCTGGGAATTCAATTTGAGTCTTTTTTTATATCTTTCATATTGCTACCTAGCAAGCTCAATCTTTATTTGCTCCTTGAATCTATGCAGTATAGTTATAATAACTGTTTTAATGTGCTTGTCTACTAATTCTATCATCTGTCTCATTTCTGAGTCAGTTTTGATTAATTGATTTTTCTGCTTATTATGGGTTGTATTTTCCTCCTTCTTTATACCTAGAAATTTTTAACTGGGTAACAGACATTGTGAATTTTACCATCTTGGATGCTGTATATTTTTGCATTCCTTTAAATAAACATGAGTTTTGTTTAGAATGCAGTTGAATTGATGGGGAACTGATTCTTCAAGGCTTGATTTTTAAGTTTTATTAAGGAGGACCATAATAGACATTACTCTAGAATAGGAGTTGGCAGATTATGGCCCTTAGGACAAATTCAGCCCACAGGATGTTTTGTATGACCCATGAGCAAAGAACAGTTTTTAATTTTTTAAAGGGTTGTGAAAGGAAGAAAAAAATATGGAGGAGAAGGAAGAAGAGCAGGAGGAAGAGGAGGAAGGAGAATCAACAGAAGACATAAGTCATATATAAAGTCTAAAATATTAACTATCTGGCTTTTTGTAGAAAAAGTTTGCCAGTCCCTAGTCTAGGGATAATCTTACTCCATTCTTGAGGCAATATGCTAATGAATTACAAGAATTGCAAGGTCTTCTATCCTGAGTGGTGTGAACTACTCCTGGCTGTACAATATGTTCAGGTTGTTTTCTCTGCTCATTTTGGCTTGTTCTTTCCCCGGCCTTGCATGGTTTTCTCACAGGCATATTCTGATAGCACTCAGCTGATGGCTCAGGGAGGTCCACTGAATATCTCTGAAGCTATCTCTCAGTGCAGCTCTCTGTATTCTGTTTTCTGAGGCTACTCTGTATTCAGAAAACTCTGTATTCTGTAAAGCCTTGTTGGCTTTCTCTGACTCTCAGCTATGTCAACTCAAAGACTGCTGGATGCCTTATGGATTCCCCCTTCCCAGAACTTGGAAGCTTGGAAATTCTCTCCAGACAATAAACTGGGTTAATTTTAGTCTTATCATGGTTGTTTCCTGTCTCTCAGGGATCACTGTCCTAAACTGCCTCACGTCCAATGTCTGAAAACCATTGTTTCATATATTTTGTCCAGTTACTCTTTTGCTGCTACACATGATAGTCTCTATTGTTCTCTTTCAAATATCTGGTTCTCCTGGATGAAGACTATTCAGAGATTGCAAGACAAGTGCTTAAAGCAAAATGAGTACTTACCATTTTATTATTTGTAACTACTTACTTGTGTGCCATTATTTTCTCAGTACTGTGCAATCAAAAAACAGAAATTAATTTGTTGCTGATAAACTGTAGCTTTTGTCTATAATGTCCAACTTAAAATATTCTGTTTGTACTCCTAAAAAAAGATATCAGATTTATGGTTACCAGAGACAGGGGGTGGGGGAATGAAAGCAGTCAAAAGGTGCTACAAACTTCCAGTTATAAGAAAAATAAGTAGTAAGGATGTCATGTACAACATGATAAATATAACTAGCACTGCTCTATGTTATATATGAAAATTGTTAAGAGAGTAAATCTTAAGAATTCTCACCACAAAAAAATTCTATTTCTTTAATTTTGTGTCTATATGAGATGATGGATGTTCCCTAATAATCAGCTCATGGTGTATAATAATCAGTTCATGGTGTATCTATGTCAAATCATTATGCTGTACACCTTATACAGTGCTATGTGTCAATTATAACTCAATACAACTGGAAGAATAAATAAATAAATAAATAAAAATTTGTCAGTGTAGCCTCATCATTCTCACTGAATTCTTTTATAAGTAAACATCCTTAAATTTGAACTCAAAAAAGAAATGTTTTCTAATAAAATAACTTTTATATATTGATGTTCTTTGAAATTTTTTAAGTGAAAAGAAGGTTCTGATGTTTGAAAAATGTTTGAAAACACTGAAAAGGCAGAACTACTCTTAGCTTTGTGGTGTCAATACCTAAAAAGATTTCCAAAGATACAAAGGAGCAAAGCCCAGACTAGACTTCACGAGTCACCATATGGGTGAGAAACACTAAATTCCAACACCAAAGGGGAAAATTACTGTAACCCATTATCTTCCAGGTACAAATACTCTTATTTCTAGAACTGTAGTTTGGACTGAGAAAGTTCTGGCTACCCACTATCTTAACATATTTAAATATATGAAATGCAGGGCATTCTTTTTCAGTGTTTAGCAACTGTCTGAATAGTCTTGATCCTTAGCACGACATCATGTATTTGGTCTCCTACCCCAAACTTTTCACCATTTTTTTCAGGATAGGCTTAGACCCCTAAGGACTTAATATTTGGCAAAATTAAGATTTGTTCCATACTCTGTGTGGCCTCTCTGTCCACCAACAATGAAATGAACATCATGAAATCGCATCCAGAGACTGATTTACAGTGTCAATAAATTTGCTATCTCCAGGGAACTCCTGACTACAAAATCATTATCTCATTAAATTAAATGGTGAAAGCTCAAAAGTCTTCCTAATTCAGTCCACAATCAACCTAGCGATGAAGACAGCAAAAGCAGTCCATTAACTATCTCACTGGGAAGAAAAAAATTCCAGGGTCCTTGGCTGCTCTGATTAGATAGCCCTAAAGCTATTGTATGTACCATTGTGGGCTTATAATTTGTATTTTTTTACTATGGATAAGATGTTATTTCCAAAACATCCATCAAGATGTGAATAATTAAATTTTCATATGAAAAATTCACTTCTGCCTCACACAGAAGAAGGGCATCTCTTCAGATATGGAAATTCTAAAAGCTGCATTTTGAAATGTTAATTTAGAAATTTAAAATCTAAATCTTCAACTAGGTACCTGTACATCAATTTATATGCATTGTAGTCTCTAAGCATGAAGTATATTTACAAAGAAGGTCTGTTTATGACTTATTTTACATCATAAAATCTTACAAAGACATAATATATTGTTCTGATAAAAATTATAAACACAATTTTTATAAAGAAATCCATAAAAGACTAAGTAACGATTCACAAAGGAGAGACAAACTATAAAGCAAATTAACTCATTTAAAGAGAGGACTTAAAATTATAATTCTTAAAAAAACTTAACACATGAAGTGAGTCTAATTCTTTGAGGAATTTTCATTTTAAAACTTTTCTACTGCATTCTGATGAAGCAAAGCAATGCAAAGCCAAGTAAATTATAGTACTACTATAAGCATAATACAGATTTTTATTAGTATACCCCACAAAAGCTTTTTAAATTTTTAATATATATCAGGATGATAAACAGCTCACTTATTGAAAGTTGCCAAACAAATTTCTCAATGGTGTTTAGTTTTCAAAGTTCTCTAGAGATATCAAGCAAAAAATAACTTTTTTTGAAAATTAAGCAAAACACATAGCTCAGAACCATTTATGATATGTCATTTTCAGCCCTTAAAAATAAAAAAGAGAGAGATAGAATGAATTTGACAGTTGTGTTGAAAGAATCTGGCAAAATAGTCCTTCATAGGGGTTATCACTAATAGTTACCTGGAACATCTGTATTTTCAGGAGAAATTTTCTGAGAAGCATACACCAATATGCTACATTCCTGTGGTCAAAAAGTTTCTAGCAACCAGTTTTGTTTGAGAGGTTTCACATCTCTATGTTTGTTTATTTTTATTTGTGATTTGGAAGCATATAGGCCAGTTCCAAGTAGAATGGAGGATTTTTAAACGCTTTTGGAAGAATTTGCCTGGCAATAATTTTTAACATGTTAGAAAAGAGAAATTACTGATTCCAACTATCTTCCCCAGGATCATTATAATAATAAATCATTCATGAAAAGTGCCTAAACCTGTGTGTGCCTAGCACAAAAGAGATGCTTAATAATCTCCTCCCCCTTTTCCCCCACCCCTACTCCTTCCCTACCATGTGCAGTGCAGTATTATGGTTTGCCTACTGGCCAGAGATGGAGTGGGATGAGGGGGAGGTCAAACAGCTGGTCTTCCATGTGAGCAGTTCTATTTTTATCTGTCTTACATATGGGTAACCAGTTAAGAGTTTGTTTGAATGAAGAGTTCTAATTGCACTACTGGGAGGAAAAGATGATCTCTATCCTTTGGAAGTGAGGTGATGAAGACATAGATTAGAGGGTGGTAACAAGAAGGAAAGGGTGAGTGTGAAAGACACCACACAGGAAGATTCAAAAGATTTGTTAATTGACTAATCATGAGAGGAAGAGAGAGAGTAAGGAGTCAAAGTAACTCTAAAATTTCCAGGCTAATTAAATTGGAAAATGCCTACTGAGAATAGGTTATAGAAAAAGTAGAGTCCTTTAAAAAGATGCAGGAGGGATTTCCCTGGTGATCCAGTGGTTAAGACTCCACGCTTCCACTGCAGGGGGCACAGGTTCAATCTGTGGTCGGGGAACTAAGATACCATATGCCATGCAGTGGGGACAAAAAATAAATTAATTCGATTTAATTTAATTAATAAACTGGGTACATCTTTTAAAAATAAAAATAAAAAATAAGTGCTTCCCTGGTGGCGCAGTTGTTGAGAGTGCACCTGCTGATGCAGGGGACACGGGTTCGTGCCCCAGTCCGGGAAGATCCCACGTGCCGCAGAGCAGCTGGGCCCGTGAGCCATGGCCACTGAGCCTGCGCGTCCGGAGCCTGTGCTCCACAGCAGGAGAGACCACAGAGGTGGGAGGCCGGCATACCGCAAAAATAAATAAATAAATAAATAAATAATAATAATTAAAAAATTAAAAGATGCAGGAAATTGACTTGAAAGTTAGGAAGACCAGAACTTGGAAGCACTAAGAATTAAAATGCTAATAAATATTATAAAGTATACATTATGTAATTTATAATTATATTTATTATTAATAATAATTTTGTTAATCATCTTAATATTATTTTTCCTACAAAGAAATACAAAGGCCATGGGGAATGATCAATCACATGAAATGATGTAGACATTAAAAGACATGACTACAGAGAAATGTTCACTGGATTTGCCAATGAGGAGACCATCAGTGACCCAGAGAAGGGTGTAGGGATGGAAGCCAGTCTACTAGGAACTGACAATATGAGTGGGTGATGCAAACTGCAGGCTGTAATAGATTTTAAGAAGTATGGCAGAGAAAGGAAGATTGGGAAAGGAAAATATTAGGATAAGATGGCTACTTAAAGGGATTATGAGCTATGTCAAGTTTGCAGCATTTTAGAAGAGAGCTAATAGAAAAGAACCATTCATTTTATAAAGCAGAAAATTTGCCTCCAGTGTTTCCTTTATAAATAAGTCACAGTAGGAGACAGTAGGCTCCCATATCCAAGAAGATATGTACAGAAATCTGTGCTGATGTGACATAGATCATATTGCAGTTACTTGTACCTTTTGGATATCTGATTCTGAGTCACTCACTGGCCAAGAGGGCAAGGGCAGGGATATTGCAAAGATACCTATCACCTTATTAAACAACGCAAATAATGTCACAGGTCAGCCACCTTTCAATGTAATTTTTCAATTTAATATTTTAATTTAACATTTTAACATTTTTAACATCCTAACATCTTTCAATTTAACATTTTAACATTTTTCCCAAAAAAAATAGATGCTATATAGTTATCTGAAGACACAAAATATTTAGAATAGGGCATCCACCAAATAATTTATATTAAATCAAATGTCAGCACAAATTTTAATCACTTACATAGCCAGATGACTGACAGCATATCTGATATTCAGCATTTATGAATTTACTTCCTGAAAGAACTCATACACTCGAATTCAGCAGAAGTGAAAATGAAATTAGAATAAAGAGTAATAATCCCCAAAGTATGAAGTTTACCGACTGGCCCTCACCATTTCATAAATAGAGGGTGCTTGAAACCTGCCCTTCAGTTCATAATAATAGCCTGCCAAGAGCTTCTAAAGCAAGTAGGAAAAAACGGGGGAGTGAATTTGTGATCTGAGGAGGAGATACTGTATATTTGGAAAATTCCATTTAAATAACTCAGTTGTAACAAATCCCCTTCCCAGATCCCCATTCTAGGAAATTGAAAAGCAGTAATTACTATGGGCTAGCTGAGAAAGTCAACTAAACGCAGATTGACAGAGGCCTATCAGAAGAGGCATCCCATGAACTTCATTATTCCAACAATAATGTCTTTATTTACATACTAAAGTGGGTATATTGTGTTCAGCAAAGCTTTTCAATAAGCAGAAACATGCTGCTAAAAGAATGGCCCGCCACTGCAAAGAACTGCTAATTTAAACTTACAAAAACCAGGGTGACAATTATTTCTGTAATCCCCACAGAAAACAGTGAAATTGCTTTCTTCATGAGCCTTGCAAACCACAACGATAGCAACTTAACACATGCGGTTCCATATGGGTGGACTGCTTCTCAGAATGAGGCCAGGAACTTGGGGATTCAAGCTCTTACATCAGAACTAGAGAAAAAGTGGACATGGAATAGTTTTGTATCATCGTGAAATTTCAGAAATTCTAAGAGCAAATCTTAAGTAACAATCATACATACCCCTGCACCTTGTTATACTGTTCATATGGGTGTTCTTAGAATAGTCTGGCCTGTTCTATACCCACACAACGATCAGAGAGACTCACTGATTAAAAATGATCATTGCAAGAGGGTGCATGTGTGTTTATGTGTGTAGGTGTTTTATTTGGGATTTTATTTTTTCTGATTCTGAACTGAAGAGAATTTTCAAAAGAAAATTATGTTGTTGCTATAAACAGCCATTGAAAGAAGCTAACACTGGTTATGGAAAAGCACCATTTCCAACAGTTTGCTACCAATTTGTAACACATACACCGAATAAATCAGAAAGCACTGATGAACAACCTGAAGCCAAAATTGTAGGAATGGATCCCTTGTAATTAAGCATGTGCCCTTGATGGGTCTTAGTTTTCCCATATGTCAAATGAACAGAAAGAACTAGATAGGTTCAAATCCTAGCCCTCCACTTAATTTCTAGAATCTTGAACAAAGTATTTAACTTCTCTATGCCTTAGTTTCCTCACCTGTAAAATGAAGGATGGTAACAGTGCATACCTCAAAAACTGAATTAATACATGAAAGCAGATAAAACAGTCCTTGTCTGTAGTAACTGCTCAATAAACATTCTCTATGTTCATCAAGAGAAGACTAAAGTACCTCCCAGCTCCCTGACCTGTGATCATATGAAAACTGTGCACATGTGCTCTGTTGGCTTTCCTTAAGAAATAAGTATTAGAGCCAAAAAGGAAATAATTCTGATGAAATATTGCTTTAAAAGTATTTAGAAGTATTTTGTGCCGTCATATTGGAAAGACCAAATAAATTAGAGTGTTCATCAGCTATTGTTTAATCAGTACCTTCTGATCACAATTATAGCCGTAAACAAAAGTCAAATGTTACTTTCATTAGGAAAAAAGGTAGTCACGAAAGAGAATAGGGCCCTATGGTCCTTGCCCCCCATATCTTCAGCCTGCCTTTTGTCTTAGAAAACCTGTAGCCAAAGAATAAGTTTAATAAGAAAAGTGAGAAAATGCAGAAACAAAGGAAAGCAGTTAAAGGAGACCAAATAATAATAGTTTAGTCATTAAGAAAAGTCAAGGACCTTTAGTTCCTCCTCAAGGGCTTTAGATAATATTCTGAGCCATTTCCTTGGAGCTGTTTTGTAGATACTGAAATCCCCACCAGGTGAAAGAAGTTAACTACATGATGACCTGACTGTAGCCATGACACAAGCTGCCACAATCCCAAGAACTGGCCTCAAAGAAATGTGAACAAACGAACCCTGGAACTAAAGACTAGCTGTACTTAAAACAATCAAAATGACACTGATCAGACCACCGTGTGACTAATTTCAAGATGACTGTCAGAGCTGACTGTGCTGTTTCCACATGTAGCTCCCTCTCTCTGTTTATAAAAGCTCTTGCCCACTGACTGTCAGTGGGGGAAGTCGGCCTTTGGATAGGAGTCCACCCTAGCCCCCAGGTTGCCAGTCACCGAAATAAAGCAAACTTTCCTTTCCACTAAACTTGCCTCTTTATTGGCTTTTGGGGGGCAAATAGACAAACCCCCACTTCCAGTAACAGGCAAAGCCATATTTGTGATTTGCTTTTCTTCCTTATCACTCTATCCTTTGTGGTTTCTATCTCTTTTCTGAGTGTCCATAACTGTGAAACTACCAGAGTGATTTAAAAGAGTATAAAATGGATAGGTCCTGCAAATGATTATTAAAGAAGAGGTCTTTATGAAGAATGTTATAGGGGAATTAGGGTAAAAGAACCTAGAACATAAGCCTCTTTTGAAGGGTCCAACACTTTTAGAAAAAAAAGAAAAACACATTTTATGCATTTCAAATGCATAACTCACACATTCATTCATTGAATAAATATCTCGTGGAAATGTTAAGCACTGTTGTAGAAACCATAGACATATAAGTAAATACACAGTCCCTTCTCTCAAGGAGCTTATAGTTTCATAGGAAGACAACCATGTAAACCAACAATTACAATGCAGTACGACGAGAAATTTTAGAATTGTAAGGGGTCCAATGGGAGTGTGACGGAAAGACGACCAGTGTCTGCCTAGAAGTGCCAGGCAAAAATTTACAAAGGAAAAGAATGAAAATATTTTCTCAGCCTGGAAAGGATCAGTGGGCACTCCAGGCAAAGCGAATGGCATTTGTCCAAACTTGGAGGCATAAAAGAGCCTGTTTGATGTGCGGCAAAGAGATTGATATTGCTAAAAGGTGAAATATGGATGGAGAGTCAGAGCTGGGTGAGAAAACTGGAGTAGGTGGTAGGAGACAGACCAATCATACCTGGCTGCAGAATTCAGACTTTATAGGTGATGCAGAAAGAAGCATTGCAAATGGGACCAATACTAACTGATTTCAAGTTTGGAAAAGTCACTCTAGCCACAGAACAAAGCCCAGTTCAGAAGAGAGGCAGAGCAAGAATCCCAGGCTGGAAATGGTGGGTGCCTAAAATAAAGCAGGAGTCATAGTAAACAGAAATGGGGGCATGCTGAAATAGATATTTAGGGAAACGAATTTAGAGAATTTATCATTGATTAGATTTAGGCATGAGAAAGAGGCAGGAAACAAGAATAACTGCAAAGTTTCTATCTTGATTAAAACAGGTGAGAGATGAGGGCAGGAAGAGAAGGTTAATGACTTCGGGTGAGGACACGTGAGCTGTCTGTGGAATTTCCAGGTGCAGATATTGGAGCTGGAGGTCAGGAGAGAGATTTGGGCTAAAGACAGAGCTTCAGATGTGATGAGAACAGAAGTGATGGGCACGAATAAGTTTGCTCAGCTAGAGTGTAGAGATGAAAGGAGAAGGGGCCAAGAAGGCGGCAGCAGAATTCCCAGGGAGAGGCTCAAGGTCAGAGACCAGACAAGGAGAAGCAAGTGGTTGCCGGTACCAAATGTCACCGCCAGGATGTGAAAAAAAAACAGGCAAAAAACTGTCTACCGGATGTGATAGCTAAGGAGCTATTAGTGACTTTGAGGCGAGCGGAGAGTGGAAGATGTTGGGTTTTGTGGGCTGAAGATTAAATAGGAACTGAAGCAAGTGTGAGTAAGCAGACTCAGCTCTCTCTAAACTAATACACGTGCATCTTATCTTACACACGGTGCAAGCACAGTCCCACTTTCAGCCCATTTGTTAAATCCATGCTGGTCCTGAGTAGAGTAAGCTGCTATCTGTGTGGTGTGATATTAAAGATGCCAGGAAGCTCCCTTTTTCCCAGAAGGACCTGTTCACCAATTGACTAATAATACCTGAAAATCTGACAGAAAACAAAGCCATTCTTTCATACAATAATTAAAAATAAAAATTTAAATGTAAATTCCATTAAAAGAGGTCAAACATGGACAATTCCCACTGAAGCTGGAAATTACCCTTACCTGACCCTTTTCTGAAAAGAGGTTTGAGCAGGGCAAGCTGCCAGAAAGAATCCGATAGAGCCCTGAAGAAGGGGACAAAAAGGAGGGCCTGAAAGTACTGAAAACAAAATTTTACCTGGTCCAAAATTTTATTCAGTGTTATCCCCATGCACATTATCATAAACTCAAGGAGGCAGATCCCTAACCATTGGGAGAAGAATTATTTCCTCTGGCTGCAGAAGGAGAGAATTATCCTGATTAATAATTTCATTGTCTAATGGAAGATTACTCAGCCCTAAAAAGAAACGAAATTGAGTTATTTGTAGTGAGGTGGATGGACCTAGAGTCTGTCATACAGAGTGAAGTAAGTCAGAAAGAGAAAAACAAACACTGTATACTAACACATATATATGGAATTTTTTAAAAAAAATGGTTCTGATGAACCTAGGGTCAGGACAGGAATAAAGACACAGACGTAGAGAATGGACTTGAGAACACAGGGAGGGGGAAGGGTAAGCTGGGACGAAATGAGAGAGTGGCATGGACATATATACACTACCAAATGTAAAATAGATAGCTAGTGGGAAGCAGCTGCATAGCACAGGGAGATCAGCTCAGTGCTTTGTGACCACCTAAGAGGCGTTGGACAGCGAGGGTAGGAGGGAGACGCAAGAGGGAGGAGATATGGGGATATATGTATATGTATAGCTGATTCACTCTGTTATAAAGCAGAAACTAACACACCATTGTAAAGCAGTTATACTCCAATAAAGATGTTAAAAAAAAAGTAAAAAAAAAAATTTCATTGTCTAAACTCTACATAGCTTTAAATAAAAAGTCTGCCCTTCTCCAAACCACATATCCATTTTCATCTTCTACCTAATAATCTTGACACATTTCTTTTGATTTTATGAGTTTTCTTAAATATCTCTTTAACATTAGTTAATTTTTTAATTGCCAGGAACGGTTTTTAAAATCTATTATGGGTATTATGATATGAAACTATTAAGCTTGAGCATATATACTGACTTTCAGATATTTTTGAAGCCTGTCATAAAGTCTTAACTTTTAAAAATACTCTACTACTTTCATAAGCCTTCTAGAAAAACACCACTCATCAGAGCCATTTAGAAAGAAATATGACATTAAAAGGAGGGAAATTTTCCATGTGTTATACTGTGATTTACTTGTGCTCTCCCATTAAGTCTAAATCTGTCTTCCAACCAGTGTGAAGTAGGCATGATTTATTTGAGCCTGATGGTAAAGGTCTATTAAAACAATAACTTGAACATAGTCATAGCTAACATGTCACTCCTTAAAGAGATCAGGGCAGGGATTCCACAGAAAGCCGTGGGTCTATCCGTGTCAAGGAAATGAGCAACCAAGGGGACTAAAGATGTCAACCCTTCATGTACAGAGAATCCCACCCTCAGAGGGTCTCAAGGAGCCAGGAAACAGCCTGTTGGAAGTGGGGGTCTCAAAGCCTGTGCCTGGTGTAGTCATGAGCCATCATCACAGACCAGCTCTGCATTGAACAAAGGAAATGTTTGCAGCTGGATAAGGGAAACAAACAAACGATGTTTAATTCTTTAAAATAATATACAGCAGCGTTGCTTTAAAATACACCTTGCTGATGAATGGATTTAGACATTCTGAGGATCAAATTCACTTCCCCTGTGGATTTTCACTATGACTACCTTTACTGAACTCTCTCACAGCCCTTTGAAATAGTTAAGGCTTTTTAGGTACTTGAATCCAGCAATGACTTTTATCAGTCATTTCACTTTTTCTACTGCCATACACCTATTTTTTTTTTTTTTTTGGCGGTACGTGGGCCTCTCACTGTTGTGGTATCACAACAATCAAATCAAACATCATATTTTTGATTCTGTGGTATGAACCTGAAAAGCATTCTTCTTTGAATAAAATAGCAAATTAACATATAGAGAATGGCTTACTTTCTGTGCTCTGCACAGAAAGCTTACTTTATCTTATATGGAGTGGTATTTTGCTTTTGTTAAGATCCATTACCAACAACAAGGTCCTCCTGTACGGCACAGGGAACTATATTCAATATCTTATGATAAACCATAATGGAAAAAAATATGAAAAAGAATGTATATATACGTATAACTGAATCACTTTGCTGTACAGCAGAAATTAACACAACATTGTAACTCTACTATACTTCAATAAGAAATAAATTTTTTTATTTTATTTATTTATTTATTTATTTTGTGGTACGCGGGCCTCTCACTGTTGTGGCCTCTCCCGTTGCGGAGCACAGGCTCCAGATGCGCAGGCTCAGCAGCCATGGCTCACGGGCCCAGCCGCTCCGCAGCATGTGGGATCTTCCCGGACCGGGGCACGAACCCGTGTACCCTGCATCAGCAGGCAAACTCTCAACCACTGTGCCATCAGGGAAGCCCAGAAATAAATTTTTTATAAAGATCCATTACCAACTTCATCCAACACAGAGTAGGCCAAGCTGGGTTCCAGGTGGGGATCCTGAACATTGCCAATGGGCAAGTCTTGGAGCGAAAGGCAAAGCAAAACCCTTCCCATCCGGAAAGGGGAAACACATCAGAGCCTCCATAGAGGTGAACCGAAAGTCAAAGAGAGTTAGTACATTTGTGATTCTGTTCAGATAAGAACAGAATAAGCCAAAGTGTAAGAACAAGGAATAATAAAGAGAACAAGCACCCACTACAGAATACTTCAGGAACAAAACATGGGAAGATTAAGATCAGAGCCGGAAGCAAACTTGTCAGAATCAATAGAAAACAAATGTCAGGAGGGGAGCTGGGGACCTCCAACCCAGGATCCAACAGCTGGGATTCAAGAGTCAGAATCAGACAGTGAGAAAACCCCATCTCTTTTTTAGGTAGGCATACTGGAAGAACCAAGTCTGGCCTCAGAAACATTGTGAAGATCTTGTCTTATATTCACTGCACTAGGCAATCTCTGAGCACCTCTGCTTGGCAACTGTCCCCACAGGATGGCAGTTCCCAGCCGTCTGTATTTGTGTGGATTACTGTAAGGACTCATTTCCTTGCCCTCTCAGGGTATGTCAAAGGTATTTTTTTCCCAGCAAACAGTACATGAATCCTGAATCACCATCACCAAAGCAATCTTAGTTTTCTTTTCTCCTGCCAACATCTGTGTTAGCCTGTTGACCAATACAAAAAATAGTAGCCTTGTCTTCACAGATGACCATTTAGTACCATTTTGAAAGACCCAGTTGCAGTCTCCCTTTGGAAGGCCTAACATGCAGCCTTCTGGAGAAAGAAGAAAAAGAAAAGAAGGGTCACAGGGGGACCACCAGCATGCCAGAGGGGGAGAAAAGAAGGAAGTCATTTATTTGACTCATTTTCCTGGCAGGATTAATTTATGATTCTTGGAAACTTTTGGCAGGAAAATGGGAGGAAGGATTTCAAGAATTCATAGAATCATTAAAAAGAAGAAGCAGGAGGAGGGGGAGGCACAGTATTTCTTGCCCAGTTCTATCATTTCACAGATTTGGAAAATGAAGAAAAGAGGAGTAACAGGATAATATTTACTTCCATCCCAGTATTTGCCAATTACTTTATATTTGTCATTTCATTTATCCTTTTAAAAAGTATGAAGTAATGATATCTCCATTTTACAAAGATGAAAACTAAGGATCAGCAAGGTTAACTACATTTTCTAATGGCACACAGCTAGTAAATGAAAAAGCCAAGATTTAATTCATATTTTTTCTGGATCCAGAGACTCTTTCCACAAAGAGGTACTGGAAGGTTAAAAGATTATCCCAGGCGATGTAACCAGTTAAGAGAGGGCAGCTAGGTCTCCTGACTCCCAGACTTGTAGTCTCTGTAACACTGCAATTTCAATTTTTTTAACAGAAGACAGATGACACTGTGAATTAAATTATCCCATTCATTCAGCATGGTAAACGTCTGTTGTGTTTGCCTGACCAATACTAGTCTTCCCCACCTTCCCTCCAGCCTCTGCTTCACATCTGCCCCAAATTCACCATTTTTACTGGACTGACCATTGACACTTACTTCACAATTTCCCTTATCATTTCCTCCCCTCAAAAAATACCTGTCCTTTCTCTTATTCCCTGAGGACTCCAGTATCTTCTAAGGAACTGATAACGGCTTAATGCCTTAGTGTATTATAACCACCCACACATTAATTACATGTTAATATCCAGCTACAATGCAGTAGCTCCAGGGATTCCAGGGTAGGGAATTTCAAGTAAGGAAATTTTAGAGGCTTGGCGTTTTTCATCAGCAATTTTAGAGTTAGGCCAGTACCATCTATCCCTAAAGCACACCTACAATGTGCTCAGTACTGTACTAGGGTTTGGGAGAGATAAAAAGTGAAAATGAAAGATTTCAGACACTGTTCCTCACATTAAGTGGCTTCCATAATAATGTTCATGAGGTCAGACAAACTGGCTACTAGATGCTCATTCCTTGATGGCCTCCTGGAAGCACCTCAGGCTCAACACATCTTCCTTTCCCTAGGAAAACCAGCCTCTCCTTCAGCATACACGAACACCTACATACTTATTTTGGTTAATGAATATATTCCTCCCTACAGCCTAAATACAACACCTCTGCCCTTTACTCAACCAGTCAGTTGCGTGGTCCTGTCACTCCTAGCTTAGCCATGCCAATGCACCAGCCCTGTCTTTCTTTTCTCGATGCTGCTATTAGGTTCAAGCTTTGGTCATCTCTCCACTTGACTGTTGCAATGACCTCTTTGTCTACAGTCTCTTCCCACTCTAAGCCATCCTATGTACACATTGGTTTATTTAATATTCCTTAAGTACATCTCTGTCCATGTCACTCCTCTGTTGAAAACATCAGTGGTTCTCCATTCCCAGCAGAAGTCTAAATTCCTTGGCCTGGTGCTCAAAGCCCTTCATAATTTGGCTCAGTCCCACTTTTCCAGTCCTACCTCCCATTAAACATCCTTTGATAAACTTTGTTGGACTGTATTCATTGAGCCAGTTATTATTTCTTGGAAGACTCCTGTTCCCATGCCTCTGTCTATCACCATGGCAAGTCTTTCGTTCCTCTTCTCTGCCTCCCAAAGTGTATCCATTCCTAAGGGCTTACTACCCCTCCACCATGAACCAGTCAGAAGCCACTGATCTGCCTCTCTATATACTCATAGGACTTTATCTGATTACCTGAAAAGATACTGATCAGCCTCTACCTTGTGTCAGAGTTATTAGCATGCATGTCTCCCTCTTCTGCCGGCCTGTAAACTCCTTGAAATGCAAGATTAACATTTATGCAGATCTAGTCAAAGTGCTTTGTGTGGAAAGAAGTTAGATATCACCTTCCATCTGAGAAAGTCAGAGACAAAAATAAAGAAGGGGTAACATTTGAATTGAGCCTTAAAGAATGAGGAAAATTTGAACGTATGAAGCCAGAAAAGTTCTGCTCATGAGAATGGGGGGGATCTTGGAATAAGGCTAATAAGGCTAACTTATAAATGGTATTTATGGGGCTTTCCAGTTTGGTTAGAGTTCAGAGTGTCTGATAAAGTGCTATCAGAATATCTTTTCTTTAAGTACAAATTTTTAACTTGCATAGCTCTTAAGCACAAAACTTGGGCAAACACCTCAGAGGAAGCACACTTTGACTAGTGATCTGTAGACTATGTTATGCTTCTTGTGCTTTTCAAGGTTGGCCAGGGGAAGGAAAGGAAGGGAATAAAAATGGCCAGCAACTTCTGGAGATGTTACCTAGTGGCCTGGCAGCCAAAGAATCACTGTAGCCTCCTAGAAAAAACACTGAGCAAAGAATAATAAGCTTATCTATGAGAAGATGCAAAAAGATGCAAGCTGGCCTTAATCTATACCTAAAAATGATTCAATTATTAAGCCTATACAGCAGAATATGAGTTTAATTTTTATATTGCTACATATTTTCCTGTAAGCTGTCTTTGGTTACATTATGAAAACAAAGATTTTTATAAAGTATTTTTAAACATCTACCATGCTTTAAAATCATGTATCCTGCCTCACTGCATTTGTATTCCTTCTATTATGTCAAAGAAAATGAAAAAAGAAGAAAAATCTTCTAATCGCATGGAAAATTCCATTGAGGAAATTTGATCATATCTTCATTCAACAAATATTTATTGCACGCTTCCTTTCTGCCACACACTTTTTCTAGGCACTCGAAATGCAGCAATGAACAAAACAAACAAAAAATTCTTGCTCTCATGGGGCTCACATTCTAGTGTAGGGAGACAAGCAATAAACAAAATTAATAAGGTATGTAGTTATTAGAAGGTGGTAACTGCTATGGTGAAAAATAAAATGGGAAATGGGGAGTGGGGCTGGAGACAAGCAGATTGGGAATGGAGGGAATACCAATTCCAAATAGGATGATCAGGGACATCCTCAGAGAGAAAGCAACGTAAGAATAAAAGAGATTTATGGGGCTTCCCTGGTGGCGCAGAGGTTAAGAATCTGCCTGCCAATGCAGGGGACACGGGTTCAAGCCCTGGTCCAGGAAGATCCCAAATGCCGTGGAGCAACTAAGCCCATAAGCCGCAACTACTGAGCCCGTGTGCCACAACTACTGAAGCCTGCGTGCCTAGAGCCTGTGCTCTGCAACAAGAGAAGACACTGCAATGAGAAGCTCACGCACTGCAACGAAGAGTAGTCCTCGCTCACCGCAACTAGAGAAAGTCCATGCGCAGCGACCAAGACCCAATGCAGCCAAAAATAAAAAATAAATAAAATAAATAAATTTATTTTTTTTAAAAAAGAGTAAAAAAGATTTAAAGGGTGTGGAGAGAAGGGAACCTTCCTACACTGTTGGTGGGAATGTAAATTGGTGCAGCCACTATGGAAAACAGTAAGGAGTTTCCTTAAAAAACTAAAAATAGAGCTACCATATGATCCTGCAATCCCACCCCTGGACATACATCCAGAGTAAAACATGGTCCAAAAGGATACATGCACCCCAATGTTCATTGCAGCACTGTTTATAATAGCCAAGACATGGAAGCAACCAAAATGTCCATCAACAGAGGAATGGATAAAGAAGATGTGGTACATATATACAATGGAATATTACTCAGCCATTAAAAAGAATGAAATAATGCCATTTGCAGCAACATAGGTGGACTTCATATGGTAATCTCTAAGTGAAGTAAGTCAGACAGAGAAAGACAAATATCATATGATATCGCTTATATGTGGAATCTAAAAAAGATACAAATTAACTTATTTACAAAACAGAAATAAACTCACAGACATAGAAAACAAACATGGTTACTAATGTGGAAGGGGGGGGCAGAGAGGGATAAATTAGGAGTTTGGGATTAACAGACACACACTACTATATATAAAATAGATAATCAACAAGGACCTACTGTATAGCACAAGGAACCATATTCAATATCTTGTCATAACCTATAATGGAAAAGAATCTGAAAAAGAATACATATACACACACACACACACACACACACACACACACACACACATATCTGAATCACTTTGCTGTACACCTGAAACATTGTAAATCAACTACACTTCAATTTAAAAAAAGAAAAAAAATCCTGAGGTGGGAACAGGTAATTGAGGAAGGGCAGAGAGGTCACTGTGACTGCTGCTACAGATTTGAGGCAGCGGGAGGGTTGCTCCTGGCACAGTGCAACAAGTCACCACAGAGAGGGGAATAAGTGGTTTAGGCTGGTGGGATTGGGGGTGGAGAAAACAAGGTATAACGATATGGAGTGACTCTTTCAGGAAAATAATAGCCAAAGAGAGGAGCTGGCCTCATGAAGGAAGAAAGAGGGTATCACACAAAACGAGACTCCAGCCTTCCTCCTGGAAGGGTCACTGCAACGGGGGAGAAGTCAACAACCACAGGAGGTGGTGGCCCAGCACTGCAAAGGCTGGAGGCTTTGATTTCCATGCCTGGAGAGGCCTTCCCACCCTCCCACATGGGTTTCTCCCTACTGCCTGTGAGCCCTGTGGAAGTGACAGAAACACAAACAAAACAGGGTTCTGAGAGTGTTAGCGTTAACATGTAATCTGCATGCTGCATCTCTGGCATGGCTGGTGCTGTTTGCTCTGATAGTTTAATATTTCCCAACAATTTTTGCAAAGGGACAGAATGACAGTTTGGGTTATAACTTTCTCTATTTCATATAGTAGATATTCCCAGAAAGGCTGAGGGGAGAAGGGGTATTCCAATAAAAAGCAGTATACCTAATCTTAGGAAACTAAGGGACCCTGGGGGAGAGCTGTACCTGACCCAAGTAAAATAGTGATATATTAAAACAGTCTAAACAAAACCTTGATTTGACAAATAGCTTTACAAAGTTGTAAAGAGAACAGTATTCTTCCAGTATATTCTGATAAAAAATTGATCATAAACATCATATTTTAATCCCACTATAGGCATTGAACTCATATTAAATAATTTTAAGATAGAGAACAAACACCAAATTATTAAATTCCATTAGCAAGTGTTAAAGATAAGCTGCTAAAGCCCATTAAAAAATATATATGCTTGAATGCCCCTTCATTTCAAAAAGTTGGAAAAACAAAAACATGAAAAACTTTGCCTCACTAAAAATATCCATGACAAATTGCAAATATGTATGGGGAAGTTGTCAATAATAGCCAGGCAAACGCTTTCAAAATACCTGAAACCAATGTAACAATAATTACTATTCACTTGAAAGCCCTGAGCTTAGCATGACTCCTATATTTGTGTGAGCTTTAGGTGATCACATTTGATTCTGTCTTATTTCACAGTAAAGCAATGTCATGTGTAATGATGTTATCAACCTCAGAAAAAAACTTGTAACTGTTGTAACAGGATATCTTAATCTTGCTAAATTAGTGGTTTGTCACTAATTTGCTGCAGCACTAATTTTATCAAAGTAACCCACCTGCCTTTGCTGGAATTAAAATCCAGGCCTTTTCTTCAACAACACTGCCACCTTCTGTTTAATGTGGGTTTACTTTTATTTCTATGCCTTCAAGAGTCGGGAAACTTGGGATTTGTATATTTTTTTGTTTGTTTTATTTTTTTAAATTGAAGTATAGTTGATTTACAATATTATATTAGTTTCAGGTGTACATAAAAGTGATTCTGTGACTGGTTAGACATTGTTTATGGTCTCTTCCCACTTTAGGAATACATGAATACTCTATAGATGAGGAAACAGGCCCAAAGATGTTCCTTACTCAATGTCCTACAGCCATTTTGCCCCAATTAAAACTCACAAGGCAATGATTCTCTCTGATTCTCTTGCCAATGGCATATCTATTAAATTGAACAGAGTTGAAATGTTTTATCAAGAGTTTAATAATAGTTTTCTCCAAGAATGAAATTTGCTTTTTTTGTTACACAAAAATTTTGTACCATAAGAAACATTACACTTTCAATTTTATTTTTTTATTTTTTTTTAAAGATTGTTCTGATATGGACAATTTTTAAAGTCTTTATTGAATTTGTTACAATATTGCTTCTGTTTTATGTTTTGTTTTTTTGGCCACGAGGCATGTGGGATCCTAGCTCCCTGACCAGGGATGGAACCCGCATCCCCTGCATTGGAAGGTGAAATCTTAACCACTGGACCACCAGGGAAGTCCCCAACTTTCAATTTTAAAAGATTTATATTTGTTCAGTGTGTAGCCTTAAATGATAAAATTATTTTAGGCCAGAAAAGAAGGTGAAAATTAAAAATTTTTTCTTTTACTCACCTCCCTTTTCTTCTCCTCAGTTATGAAAACGTCAAATGGGGCACAATACCAATGCTAATCAGGTTTCAGAAACACAAGAGACAAGAAATATATATATATTGAGGAGTAATTAATCAAGAATCATGTTGTTCTACCAAATGTAAAATAGATAGCTAGTGGGAAGCAGCCTCACCACACAGGGAGATCAGCTCGGTGCTTTGTGACAACGTAGAGGGGTGAGATACGGAGGATGGGAGGGAGACGCAAGAGGGAGGGGATATGGGGATATATGTATATGTATAGCTGATTCACTTTGTTGTACAGCAGAAACTAACACAACACTGTAAAGCAACTATACTCCGATAAAGATGTGAAAAAAAAAAAGAATCATGTCGTTAAACTTTGTAAGTTTAGTAAACCTGTAGATATATTTTAGAGTAAGCCATTTCAAATTTAACAAACTCTCAATTAGCAGGGTTTTTTTTTAAGTTTTACACCAATGTAAATGTCTCATTTAGCTAGGTTGGATGTAAAACAGATAAGGATTTCTGGTATAAACCCACTTAGTCATTCTAACATATTACGTATTTGTTAATATTTTAAGGATTTTTGTTTCTATATTGTTGAAGAATACTGATCTATACTTTCTTTTTCTTGCAATATATTAATGTTAGCCTCATAAAGTGAGTTTAACCTCTTCCTCCTCCACTTGCTGGATAAGTTTTTGTATGGTTGGGGAAATTTTCTTCTTATATGTTTTATAGAATTCACCAGTAAATCTATCTTTTAGATGGATTTACTATCTATCTAAAAGGTTTCCACTTATGAATTCAAGTTAATAGATATAGATATAGGTCTATTCTGATTTTATATTTCTTTTTCACTTCATTTTGGTAATTGGTGTCTTTCAAGGATTTGTCCATTTCATCACATTTACTGGCATAAAGTTGTTCATAAATATCCTTTGTTATCTTCTCAAAGTGTATAGGATCTATAGTGATATCCCCTCTTCCATTCTTTTTTTTTTTGCGATATGCGGGCCTCTCACTGTTATGGCCTCTCCTGTTGCGGAGCACAGCCTCAGCGGCCATGGCTCACGGGCCCAGCCACTCCGCGGCATGTGGGATCTTTCCGGACTGGGGCACAAACCCGTGTCCCCTGCATCGGCAGGTGGACTCTCAACCACTGCGCCACCAGGGAAGCCCTTCCATTCTTAATATTGGTGATTTATTCTGCTTTTCCATGATTAATCTGGTCAGAAGTTTACCAATTGTATTAGCTTTTTCAGTGATCCAGTCTTTGATTTTTATTCATTTTTATCTAGTATTTGTCTGATTTTTATCTCACTGATTTCTTCTCTTTATTATTTTCTTCCTTCTATTTACTTTGGGTTGTTCTTTTTCTAGCTTCTAATGCTGGAAGCAGAGATCACTGAATTTAAACCACTCATTTTCTAATATAAGCATTTAAAAATATAGATGTGTCTCCAAGCCCTGTTTTAGCTGCATTTCACAAATTTTGATATATTGTATGTTCTTTAACATTCAGTTCTATTTTCTAATATCCCTTGTTCTTTCTTCTTGGACCCATGTCTTTTTAGAGTATATTTTTTCCCCGACAAGTAGTTGAGAATTGTCTTATAGTCAGTCAAGCAAATGGTCTATCTTAGAGAATGTCCTGTGTGCACTTGAAAAGAATGTATATTCTGCTATTGTTTAGTTGTGTATTCTATTAATGACACTTAGCTCAAGTTGGTTTATTTTTTATATCTACCAACCCAATATACAAGGAATACATTTACTTTTTAAATTTTGCTTCAATAATTTTTAGATCATTGGACTTACCCTAGAAGGTAAAAAAATCGAGCTGAATATCATTGTTCAGAGGGATAAATCACTTTGAAAGCTAGACACAACATGATTTCCTATGGTCCCTCATTATTCTGAAATTTTATGATTAAGCACTAGAAAATGTAGAACTCTTTATTAAATGGTCATTGGAAAGTTGTTCTAAAGTACAACATTACTAAAAAAATAAGATAAGGGGGACTTTCAAGATGGCAGAGGTGTAAGAGGTGGAGATCACCTTCCTCCCTACAGATACATCAGAAATACATCTACATGTGGAACAACTCCTACAGAACTGAACGCTGGCAGAAGACCTCAGACCTCCCAAAAGACAAGAAACTCCCCACGTACCTGGGTAGGGCAAAAGAAAAAACAGAGACAAAAGATAGGGATGGTACCTGCATCTCTGGGAGGGAGCTGTGAAGGAGGAAAAGTTTCCACGCACTAGAAATCCCCTTTACTGGTGGAGACGGGGTTGGGGCGGGGGGGTGAAGGTGGGCGGGGGGGAAGCTTCATAGCTACAGAGGAGAGCACAGCAACAGGGGTGCAGAGGGCAAAGCAAAGAGATCCCGCACAGAGAATCAGTGCTGACCAGCATCACCACCCCGAAAGGCTTGTCTGCTCACCTGCAGGGACAGGTGGGGGCTGGGAGCTGAGGCTCGGGCTTCAGAGGTCAGATCCCAGGGAGAGGACTGAGGTTGGCTGTGTGAACACAGCCTGAAGAGAGCTAGTGCGCCACAGCTAGCCAGGAGGGAGTCCAAGAAAAAGTCTGGAACTGCCTAAGAGGCAAGAGACCATTGTTTCAGGGTGCGCGAGGAGAGAGGATTCCTTCCCTGTCTGCCCACAGAAGGCAGAGCACCGCCTAAACAAGCTCCAGAGACGGTTGCGAGCTGCGGCTATCATATCGGACCCCAGAGACGGGCATAAAACGCTAACACTGCTGCTGCAGCCACCAAGCAAGCACAGGTCATTATCCACACCCTCCCAGGAGCCTGGGCAACACGCCACTGCGAGGGTCCTGTGATCCAGGGACAAGTTCCCCAGGATAACACATGGCACACCTCAGGCTGTTGCAACGTCACGCCAGCCTGAGCCACCGCAGGCTAGCACTGCATTCCAATTATGACTACCGTACCCCTCCCTCTCCCCACCTGAGTGAGACAAAGCCCCCTAATCAGCTGCTACTTTAACCCCATCCTGTCTGGGCAGGAAACAGACGCCCTCAGGCGACCTACATGCAGAGGCAGGGCCAAATCCAGAGCTGAACCCCAGGAGCTGTGTGAACAAAGAAGAGAAAGGGAAATCTCTCCCAGCAGCCTCAGGAGCAGCGTATTAAAGGCCCACAATCAACATGATGTACCCTGCAACTGTGGAATACCTGAATAGATAACAAATCATCCCAAATTGAGGAGGTGGACTTTGGGAGCAACTGTAGACTTGGGGTCTTCTGTCTGCAACTGACATGTTTCTAATTTTTATGGTTATCTTAGTATAGCTTTTAGCACTTGTGATCATTGGTAGATTTGTTTATTACTTTGGTTGCTCTCTTTTTTTTAATTATTATTATTTTTAAAAATAATTTTTTTTAATTATTCATTTTCATTCTTTTTTTCTCCCTTTTCCTCTGAGCCATGTGGCTGACAGGGTCTTGGAGCTCCGGCCTGGTGTCAAGCCTGAGACCCTAAGGTGGGAGAGACGAGTTCAGGACATTGGACCACCAGAGACCTCCTGGCCCCAGGTGATATGAAGAGGCGAGAGCTCTCCCAGAGCTCTCCATCTCAATGCTAAGACCCAGCTCCAGCCAACAGCCAGCAAGCTCCAGTGCTGGACGCCCCACCCCAATCAACTAGCAAGACAGGAACACACGAACACCTATTAGCAGAGAGGTTGTGTAAAATCATACTAAGTTCACAGACACCTCAAAACACACCACCGGACATGGCCCTGCCCACCAGAAAGACAAGATCCAGCCGCACCCACCAGAACACAGGCACCAGTCCCCTCCACCAGGAAGCCTACATAAGCCACTGAACCAAACTCACCCACTGGGGTAGGACACCAAAAAAAACCGGAAATTATGAACCTGCAGCCTGTGAAAAGGAGAACCCAAACAGTAAGTAAAACAAAATGAGAAGACAGAGAAATATGCATTAGATGAAGGAGCAAGGTAGAAACCCACCAGACCAAACAAATGAAGAGGAAATAGGAAGTCTACCTGAAAAAGAATTCAGAGTAATGATAGTAAAGATGATCCAAAATCTTGGAAATAAAATGGAGAAAATACAAGAAACGCTTAACAAGGATCTGCAAGACCTAAGGAGCAAACAAACAATGATGAACAACAAAATAAATGAAATTTAAAATTCTCCAGAAGGAATCAATGGCAGAATAGATGAGAGAGAAGAATGGATAAGTGACCTGGAAGATAAAATAGTGGAAATAACTACTGCAGAGCAGAAAAAAGAATGAAAAGAATTGAGGACAGTCTGAGAGACCTCTGGGACAACATTAAACACACGAACATTTGAATTATAGGGGTCTCAGAAGAAGAAGAGAAAAAGAAAGGGACTGAGTAAATATTTGAAGAGATTATAGTTGAAAACTTCCCTAACATGGGAAAGGAAATAGTTAATCAAGTCAAGGAAGCACAGAGAGTCCATACAGGATAAATCCAGGGAGAAACATGCCAATACACATATTAATCAAACTAAAAATTGAATACAAAAAAAAATATTAAAAGCAGAAAGGGAAAAGTAACAAATAACATACAAGGGAATCCCCATAAGGTTAACAGCTGATCTTTCATCAGAAACTCTGCAAGCCAGAAGGGAGTGGCAGGACATATTCAAAGTGATGAAAGGGAAAAACCTACAACCAAGATTACTTTA
Source organism: Lipotes vexillifer (assembly GCF_000442215.2). Classification (NCBI taxonomy): domain Eukaryota; kingdom Metazoa; phylum Chordata; class Mammalia; order Artiodactyla; family Lipotidae; genus Lipotes; species Lipotes vexillifer. The sequence goes on from NW_006797755.1 coordinate 1,679,488, forward strand.
CCAAGCATGGATCTCATTCAGATTTCAGGGAGAAATTAAAACCTTTACACACAAGCAAAAGTTAAGAGAATTCAGCACCACAAAACCAGCTTACAACAAATACTAAAGGAATTTCTGTATGCAGGAAACACAGAAGAAGGAAAAGGCCTACAAAAACAAACCCAAAACAATTAAGAAAATGGTAACAGGAACATACACATTGATAATTACCTTAAATGTAAATGGATTAAATGCTCCAACCAAAAGATATAGACTGGGTGAACGGATACACAAACAACACCAGTATATATGCTTTTGACAAGAGACCCACTTCAGACCTAGGGACACATGCAGACTGAAAGCGAGGGGATGGAAAAAGGTATTCCATGAAAATGGAAATCAACAGAAAGTTGGAGAAGCAATCCTCATATTAGACAAAATAGACTTTAAAATAAAGACTATTACAAGAGACAAAGAAGGACACTACATAATGATCAGGGGACCAATCCAAGAAGAAGATACAACAACTGTAAATATTTATGCACCTAACATAGGAGCCCCTCAATACATAAGGCAAATGCTAACAGCCAAAAAAGGGGAAATTGACAGTAACACAATCATAGTAGGGGACTTTAACACCCCACTTTCACCAATGGAGAGATCATCCAAAATGAAAATAAATAAGGAAACACAAACTTTAAATAACACATTAAACAAGATGGATTTAATTGATATTTATAGGACATTCCATCCAAAAACAAAACAATACACTTTCTTCTCAAGTGCTCATGGAAGATTCTCCAGGATAGATCATATCTTGGGTCACAAATCAAGCCTTGGAAAATTTAGGAAAATTGAAATCATATCAAGTATCTCTTCCGACCACAATGCTGAGACTAGATATCAATTACAGGATAAAAACTGTAAAAAATACAAACACATGGAGGCTAAACAACATGCTACTAAATAACCGAGAGATCACTGAAGAAATCAAAGAGGAAATCAAAAAATACCTAGAAACGAATGACAATGAAACCACGACCCAAAACCTATGGGATGCAGCAAAAGCAGTTCTAAGAGGGAAGTTTATAGCAATACAATCTTACCTCAAGAAACAAGAAACATCTCAAATAAACAACCTAAATCTCAAATAAACAACCTTACACCTAAAGCAGTTAGAGAAAGAAGAACAAAAAAACCCCAAAGTTAGCAGAAGGAAAGAAATCATAAAGATCAGATCAGAAATAAATGAAAAAGAAATGAAGAAATCAATAGCAAAGATCAATAAAACTAAAAGCTGGTCCTTTGAGAAGATAAACAAAAATGACAAGCCATTAGCCAGACGCATCAAGAACAAAAAGGAGAAGACTCAAATCAACAGAATTAGAAATGGAAAAGGAGAAGTAACAACTGACACTGCAGAAATACAAAGGATCATGAGAGATTACTACAAGCAACTATATGCCAAAAAAATGGACAACCTGGAAGAAATGGACAAATTCTTAGAAAACCACAACCTTCTGAGACTGAACCAGGAAGAAATAGAAAATATAAACAGACCAATCACAAGCACTGCAATTGAAACTGTCATTAAAAATCATCCAACAAAGAAAAGCCCAGAACCAGATGGCTTCACAGGCGAATTCTATCAGACATTTAGAGAACAGCTAACACCTATCCTTCTTAAACTGTTCCAAAATATAGCAGAGGATGGAACACTCCCAAACTCATTCTACAAGGCCACCATCACTCTGATACCACAACCAGACAACGATGTCCCAAAAAAAGAAAACTACAGGCCAATATTACTGATGAACATAGATTCAAAACTCCTCAACAAAATACTAACAAACAGAATCCAACAACACATAAAAGGATCATACACCCTGATCAAGTGGGCTTCATCCCAGGAATGCAAGGATTCTTCACTATACACAAATTAATCAATGTGATACACCATATTAACAAATGGAAGGATAAAAAACATGTAATCATCTCAGTAGATGCAAATAAAGCTTTTGATAAAATTCAACACTCATTTATGATAAAATCTCACCAGAAAGTAGGCATAGGGGAACCTACCTTCACATAATAAAGGCCATATATGACAAACCCATAGCCAACATTGTTCTCAGTGGTGAAAAACTGAAACCATTTCCTCTAAGATCAGGAACAAGACAAGGTGCCCACTCTCACTGCTATTATTCAACATAGTTTTGGAAGATTTAGCCACAGCCATTAGAGAAGAAAAATAAATAAAAGGAATCCAAATCAGAAAAGAAGAAATAAAATTATCACTGTTTGCAGATGACATAGTACTATACATAGAGAATCCTAAAGATGCTACCAGAAAACTACTAGAGCTAATCAATGAATTTGGTAAAGTAGCAGGATACAAAATTAATGCACAGAAATCTCTGGCATTCCTATACACTAAGGATGAAAAATCTGAAAGTGAAATCAAGAAAACACTCCCATTTACCATTGCAACAAAAAGAATACAATATCTAGGAATAAACCTACCTAAGGAGACAAAAGACCTGTATGCAGAAAATTATAAGACACTGATGAAAGAAATTAAAGATGATACAAATAGATGGAGAGATATACCATGTTCTTGGATTGGAAGAATGAACATTGTGAAAATGACTATACTACCCAAAGCAATCTACTGATTCAATGCAATCCCTATCAAACTACAAATGGGATTTTTCACAGAACTAGAACAAAACATGTCACAATTTGTATGGAAACACCAAAGGCCCTGAATAACCAAAGCAATCTTGAGGAAGAAAAACAGAGTTGGAAGAATGAGGCTCCCTGACTTCAGACTATACTACAAAGCTACAGTAATCAAGACAGTATGGTACTGGCCCAAAAATAGAAATATTGATCAATGGATAGAAAGCCCAGAGATAAACCCACACACATATGGTCACCTTATCTTTGATAAAGGAGGCAAGAATATACAATGGAGAAAAGACAGCCTCTTCAATAAGTGGTTCTGGGAAAACTGGACAACTACATGTAAAAGAGTGAAATTAGAACACTCACTAACACCATATACAAAAAGAAACTCAAAATGGATTAAAGACTTAAATGTGAGGCCAGACTCTATAAAACTCTTAGAGGAAAACATAGGCAGAACACTCTATGACATAAATCACAGCAAGATCCTTTTTGACCTACCTCTAGAGAAAAGGAAATAGAAACAAAAATAAACAAACATGACCTAATGAAACTTAGAAGCTTTTGCACAACGAAGGAAACCATAACGAAGATGAAAAGACAACACTCAGAATGGGAGAAAATATTTGTGAACAAAGCAACTGACAAAGGATTAACCTCCAGAATATACAAGCAGCTCAATATCAAAAAAGCAACCCAATCCAAAAGTGGGCAGAAGACCTAAATAGACATTTCTCCAAAGAAGATATACAGATTGTCAACAAACACATGAAAGATGCTCAACATCACTAATCATTGGAGAAATGCAAATTAAAACTATAATGAGGTATCACCTCACACCAGTCAGAATGGCCATCATCAAAAAATCTACAAACAATAAATGCTGGAGAGGGTGTGGAGAAAAGGGAACCCTCCTGCACTGTTGGGAATGTCAACTGATACAGCCACTATGGAGAACACTATGGAGGTTCCTTAAAACACTAAAAATAGAACTACCATATGACCCAGCAATCCCACTACTGGCATATACCCTGAGAAAACCATAATTCAAAAAGAGTCATGTACCACAATGTTCATTGCAGCTCTATTGACCATAGCCAGCATATGGAAGCAACCTAAGTGTCCATCGACAGAGGAATGGATAAAGAAGATGTGGCACATATATACAATGGAATAGCACCATATAAAGAAACAAAACTGAACTATTTGTAGTGAGGTGGATGGACCTAGAGTCTGTCCTACAGAGTGAAGTAAGTCAGAAAGAGAAAAATACTGTATGCTAACACATATATATGGAATATAAAAAAAAAAGTTTCTGATGAACCTAGGGGCAGGACAGGAATAGAGACGCAGACGTAGAGAATGGACTTGAGGACATGGGGAAGGGGAAGGGGAAGCTGGCAGAAAGTGAGAGAGTAGCACTGACATATATACACTAACAAATATTAATTAGCTAGCAAGTGGGAAGCAGGGGCATAGCACAGGGAGATAAGCTTGGTGCTTTGTAACCACCTAGAGGGGTAGGATTTGGAGGGGGGAAGGGAGAAGCAAGAGGAGGGGGATATGGGGATATATGTATACATATAGCTGATTCACTTTGTTATACATCAGAAACTAGCACAACATTGTAAAGCAATTATACTCCAATAAAGATGTTAAAAAAATAATAAGGTAAAACTAAGAATTAATCATACATTTACAAAGCAGAATAAAATTGAACTGTACAGTGGTCAATACATTTAGCCTAATGGGTTTAATCTAATTAACCTAAGTTCTACAAAAAAAAAAATATTAAGAGCATTTGCTCCAAAACCAGTGGATTATTATGATACTTTGCTTCATTTTCCTAAAACCAATTGATCTTTAAATTCTTTATGCTGTGGTTTCTTGCATAGTACACTCCATAGAATCTAGACTGTAAGTGAGGGTTAGAAATTATTGAGCTGATCTGAGATAGTATAGAAACAGAGCTAAGTATCCTACTGGAAAAATACCTTCATTTGTCTATCACAGCTTTACTCAATTACCCCCCCACCCCATTCTACTAATAAGCAATCATGGCAAGACAGCCTAGAAATAGTTGCAAATACTCATGCTCCTTTCCTTGTATTCAATGTCAAGCCCTCCGTTAACAATCCAGAAGTCTATAGCTAAGTCACTTTTCCATCTCATTCTTCCCCACGAGTCCACACTGGCTGCACCTGCTGGAATACTGAAACTATCATTAAATATCTGAAGAAATCATCATTTATTGAGAAATGTTGAGGAGGGGAAGGATACTAGAGACAAGTCAGAGTAAAGCAGCAGCATGTCATCAAAAGATTATGAACTTTGGATATAAACAAAAGAATCATGCCTGGTTTTGAATTCTAGGTCTTTCATTTAGGAATTGTGTGACCAGTAGGCAATATTTAAGCCAACATTCTCATTGTAAAATGAACATTATAAATGTTTCACAGTCACATATAGCACACTGCATGGTACATAATAGGTGATTAATAGTGATTCCCTTCTAATTACCCTCTAGCCCACCAGACCAATCCCCCCAACTCAATATAATTTGTTGGTGTTTAAGGACATCTCCATCATACAGTTCATCTTCTAAATTATGAAAGTAAATACCAGAAAGATTAGCTATATTTCCCAAGCAGACTTAGGCAATGCATTGTGACCTAAGCCTAAAAGCACTCAATTTTCTTTGTTTTTTTAAAAATTTATTTATTTTATTTATTTATTTTTGGCTGCATTGGGTCTTCGTTGCTGCACGCGGGCTTTCTCTAGTCGTGGCGAGCAGGGGCTACTCTTCGTTGCGGTGCACGGGCTTCTCACTGCGGCGGCTTCTTTTGTTGCACAGCACAGGCTCTAGGCACTCAGGCTTCAGTAGCTGTGGCTTGCAGGCTCTAGAGCGCAGGCTCAGTAGTTGTGGCGCATGGGCTTAGTTGCTCCATGGCATGTGGGATCTTCCTGGACCAGGGCTCGAACCCATGTCTCCTGCACTGGCAGGTGGATTCTTAGCCACTGCACCACCAGGGAAGCCTCTTAGTTTTCTTTTGTAGAATTAGCTGAATTCTACAACGCACCCTCCTAAACCCTATATTCTCCATTGGTCTCTCAACAGCCAATCAGATTGTTCACTGTCCATTTTAAACTTATTGTGGTATCATAGGTGGCAGTAGTCAGTAAAAGTTAATTAAAGTTAAAAAAGGCAAGTGTGCTTCATAATAGTAAGAATTTCAAGCTATTTACTCCTAAAACCTTAATCACATTATAATCCAATTGTTGCACACTAATGAGTCATTACTGAATTGAAGTGTAAGAATATTCCAGATATTCTTCCTGTACAATCACCCCTAGTTGTATGACTTTACTTCTAAGATAAACTTCATCATTGCTTAATAGATAAAACATTTTGCTGACAACATTTATCTCCTAATAAATAATGAGGAACACATTTCAACAGTTAGTTGCAGATCAACAGAAATTGTGATTGGCTCTTACTAGCAACTTAAAGGAAAAAAATACACAGTAAAGATCCATAAGGTAATATGCAGCAGCTTTTTGCCATCCATTATTTCACAGCTAAGTCGGGGGCGGGGGGGGGGCGGGAACTTGTCTCTAAAACTCCAAGAATTCTTAGTACAAAAATAATTGCTTTTTGGGGGAATTGGTTTGTCCTAATTAGTAGAAGTAGTTTGTGGTAGTTAGGAATTACTGTATAATGACATAGAGAAATTCATCAACTTTCAAACTATTAGAATACAGTAAAATACACTTAACACTAAAACTCTACTGAACATAATTTAATTGTTTACTGAATGTTGAAGAGCTTCAGAATCTTGTGCTTCTAGGTCATTGTTATGAAAGCAGTGATCATTAGATTATACATAAAGAAAGAATTAGAGATTCTATAGTAACTCAACTCGTTAATCATGGTGCCTGCCATGCCAGTAAGCCCCTTCAACGTCCCATGCTCACAGCTTCTGCATAGTGGCAACTCAAGTCAGCTGTGTTTCAAGGTCAGGGCTCCACCTGTTGATTGGACCAAAGTGACATTTGATCCATAAGAAGCTAATCCACAGTCTAGCCAGCAATCTATAATGTACTTTGACATGAAAAAAAAATCTTAGGAAATTTAAACTTTTTTTAAAAATTATACATATATTTACATATATATATATATATATATATGTATGTATGTATGTATGTATGTATGTATTTGGCCTGGAAGTCTGCTGAAAAAGAAATAGCATTACTTGATTGGCCCTTCATCCCAATTAATAATTTTAACTTTGATAAATTCTGATTTCAGTTATGACTAGTCACATCTTAGATTATATATATATTTATATATATATATATATATATATATATATATATATATATATATATATATATATATATACCACTGTCAGAGAAAGCTAGTGAGGTTCATGGAAAAATATAGGGTAAAGGAAATTGGGACGGCCAAATTTACGAGTAAACCAAAATTATGTGTAAGCAGAAGGCAGAAGGTCAAGAAAAGATGTATAGAGAATGGAGGGTGAAGAATATAGTCAATAGAGTGAGGAGAATGGAGCACACATATGACAAGCAACTGAATCACATTAATAGTAGAGCCCTTGCCTCAATATCAGTAGATTCCTATCATCCAGATCTTTGGGGCTGCCTGGGATTCTGAGCTGACATCTAGTTCTGGTTTTCTCTTGATTCTCATATCTTGCTTGTGTCCTCCCCTCACCCTAAATGACTTGTTATAAATTGGGTTTCAAATTCTTTTCAATCAAATCAGTATATGAGAATAAAAGGATTAAACTGTCTACTGCTTCCATGGCTTTCTTAATTGTCTTGAATAAGCCTCTGCTGGCAATTTATTTGTCATTGGTCTTTCTCTCATAAAAGATTAATACAGTGATAGTAATAAATTTTAATTACTAGATTTTGGATTTCATTTTAAGTAGCATGTAGACTCTCTGTGAGTAACTCTCAGGTGAAAGGCAGGTTGAATCCAGAAATACAGAACTAAGATTGAGAATTAAGGCTAAACTCTCCATGAAGACCAAAGCCAGCTCTACAAAGAAAGGAATTCCAGGTACTATTGTTATAACTATTTTGAAAAATTCAGGTACTATTGGTCTTAGATCTCCAGAAAAAAATTAATTAAATTTGTGTCAAGTTTTATACATAGTTATATGTTAACTTCACAAATCCCTAACTCTAATATATACAATAAAAGTGGGTAAATCTAATGAAATTGTATACAGGCACAATATCTAGATTACCAAATTTGAGAAATAAATATGATAAACTAAATACAGCAGAAATGCCAAGAGAGGAGAGGGGAGGAGGAGAAAGAAGGAGCAATGTAGAGAGGAAATTCTAGGGGGTAAAATTATGATCCAAAATTTATACCCAAATACACTTTAGACTCCACAAGGAAAACGGAATGGTACGTGGACCAAGAGAAACAGCAGGCTGAAAAAAAGAGAAGACCAAGCCTCCATTCATCCTTTACCCATGCAGACCTCTTTACGAATCAGACAGTGAAAGTTTAGTCCAATGCTATATTTTGGCTATAAAGAGAAATTAAAGGGACATTTATGGTCAATGTTGAAAATAGAAGTATTTTACTCAGGGAACCCTAATTACATTTTTGTTAAATTATGTTAATGCACCTAGGCATTTGCTCATGGTATGTCTGAGAACCCTTGACCCATATTATACTCTCTTTTAATTTTCACTACAGCTAGAGGTTTCCATGTGGCTTTGGTTTTTTTCAGATGATTATCCTACTTCCCCAAGATACGTGATGTTTTGTACTCTACATAAATAGCAAGTAAAATCACCTCAAGTTTCTATGTAGCTAGTTGTGACTAACTCAGATTCTGACTTGAGCATAACTTTACCAGGATCCCTTCACACTGGAATACAAGGTCATCCTGCAGGGAGATGTCACTGACAGGCCTTGCCCACCCCACCTCCATAACCATCATCACTACCAGATCTCAGAATGTAATGCTCATATAAAAAACGTTATCAACAGATGTTAGACACAATGATATAGTACTGATGTAAGGGCCAAATGGGCTTTAACAGAACATAACCACCACTCGCTTTATGGTTATTGTGAAGAAATGCATTCCATATCCTAGTCAATGAGCCAACGTTTTAACTTTAGGAAGGTGCAAGTTGGAAGCTGCATGCATATGTGCATGTTTGTGTAACACATAAGAAAGACTTTAAGATTTTCCCTGGGAATACATGCAGAGCTTTTAAAAATCTTAAGTGGGAAAAGAGTTAATGTTTTTAGCTTCTCTTTACTCAGAAAAATTAACACATTTGTTTTGAGAAGTCAAAGATTTTACCACACTTAGAGAAATGCTGGTTTTATACATTGTTTAAAGGTGAGTCTAAAAAGAAAAGTGCCAAGTGTTCGTGTCATTTTAAATGTTTAGTTTTTGGAATCTATTATAAAGTTTAAATGACAGGGTAAATAAATTTTTTAATGGCAAGAGAGAAAAAAACTAAATTCACATTTTGAGAGTCTATTAAATTAAAGTGATTTTTAGCACACTCTGCATTCTCCTTGCTTGAAAGAGAAATAATAATTCACAGACCAGCCCTTTTTTATTCCTCTGAGAGGCATAAAGAACAATGACTGAAATGACTTTGAGAGGAGAAAAAGAACTGACAGCCAGCAGGGAGAATGGATACTGCTGTGAAGAAAGAAGGAAAAAATAAATCTTGGGTAAAGGAAGTAAAAGTGGAATGGAAAATGGAGAAACAAGCACAGATGAATTGATGGGTCGAGGGAAATCAGAAATACTACAAAAGTTTTGCATTCAAAACAGAAAATGTAATCGGCATAATACTGGCCAGAAATAAACGCTCAAAAAAAAAAATGTTACTTCCAGTGCCCATAAAATACGTTCATATTATGAAATTTTATTTAGTCTGCTCATTATTTCCAAACCTAGTATCATAACTAAATTGTCATTTATTTATTCTTAATATTAAGAATCACTTATTCTTTTTTTTTAAATAAATTTATTTATTTATTTTTGGCTGCATTGGGTCTTCATTACTGAGTGCAGGCTTCCTCTAGCTGCAGCAAGTGGGCACTACTCTTTGCGGTGCACAGGCTTCTCATTGCGGTGGCTTCTCTTGTTGCAGAGCATGGGCTTTAGGCGCATGTGCTTCAGTAGTTGTGGCTTGCGCACTCTAGAGCACAGGCTCAATAGTTGTGGTGCACGGGCTTAGTTACTCCACGGCATGTGGGATCTTCCCGGACCAGGGCTCAAACCTGTGTCCCCTGCATTGGCAGGAGGATTCTTAACCACTGTGCCCCCAGGGAAGTCCCAAGAATCACTTATTCTTAATATTAAAAACTCCAAGTTGCATTTTATTAAGGAAAAATAATTAAATGGGAACAAAGTCTGGACTTCTTTATGAAAACACATTTGTTTCCTTTTTCCATGGCACTGCTAGAATTCTTTCACGAACGAATCATCAAAACTTGCCAGTTGCCTTTCTGAACTTTTTTCTTGAATATTATAGCCAATGCCAACTAAAACTTTGAAACTTAATTAACTGTCCTCATCTGATACATATTTCTCCTTTTTTCATGAAGTAATAAACTGAGAACACAAATATCACAAGTTTTTTGTAAAATACAATCTTAACAAGCCCCATTTTATGTACTAAAAGGAACTCCAAAACTCAGCCCAACAATGCAGTTAATCTTTTATAAATTGTAAAGTAAGTGTATCTCCTGGGAATGGTTTCTTTCTTTCCTCAAAACCTTGCAATGCAGGTACCTATTTGCAGCATTAAATGTCATCATATTGCATAAATCCAGAGAAGTGTCATTGACTTTGGGATCCATATAAATGGTGCCCCCAGGAGTTGTGCAGTATGTTTGACAGTACATGAAAACCTTAGCAGTATTTATATTTTACACAGTCAGTTTTTCTAGAGGCCTATATAATGCACCTCAGTTTCTAAAAGTAACAACAATAAAATTTACTACTTATTATCAAAACTGATTCTCAGTATTTGTCATCCATTTCCCAGTAAGATGCTGTGAAAATGATATCAGCTTTCCTTCAGAACATTTAGTTTAAATCTCAAATCTGCCACTCACTACCCATGAGATTTTATACAACTTATCTAGCCCCTAGGCCTTACTCATGTTTAATAGGATTAACCATGTCTCCCAGGATTGTTATAGGCAACAAATGTAAAAACATAGATAAACTTCCTGATACAGAATACATACCAAATAAACATTAGTTGTTGTTATCATGCCACCAACATACTCAAACTTATATATTTGGATTATAAAAAATTCCAAAAAATTCCAAAAGGGGTTCAGAATTTATGTAGGGGCTTAGACTTTAAAGTTATGCCCCTGATTAGATAATTGTCATAAATAATATTCATGGCATTATATATTTTTATATTTGTGCGTTAGACTTGTGTCATAGATTGGCACTTTTTCATATGCACATGCACAAATAATTTTCTATAATATAGAAAATTTTCTATATTATAGAAAATTTTCTAAATTTTCTATAATATAAATTTAAGTTAAAGGACTTTAACAACAATAGCTGTTAAAGGATGTTCAATCACAAAAAATACAACCCTAGTCTCCCTTACAAGGGAGAGGTAAGTTTCACCAAACATTCAGAGAACAGATAGTCTTATATAAATTATTTCACTAATTTAAAAGGGACGTGGTGCTCATGTCCAACTCATTTAATTAAGCTAACAATAACCTTGAAACAAAAACCAACATATCTTAAAATAGAAAATTATAGCTTTATCTCACTTATGAATATAGATACAAAATCCTAAACATAATATTAACAATCCAAATCCAGCAGTTTATTAAAAAAAAAACATACCCATGTTTTATCTATAACAGTAATTAAGAATGATTAAATGTGATAAAAATATATTAGGTAATTGATCACATTAATAGCTTAAAACAGGAAATTTATGTGATTATCTCAAAAGGCAGAGGGGAAAAGCATTAGACAGCATTCATCCTACCCACAACAACAACAACAACAAAAAACCTCTTAGCAAAAGAGTACTAGGAAAACACTTTACTAACCTAAAAAGGGTATACACCAAAAATTTAGAGTGAATGTTATACTTTCTAATGGGAAGTCTGAAGCATTCCCTTTAAGTCAAATATAAGATAAGGATATTACTTTCACTGGTTCTATTCAGTCATGTCCTGGAAGTCTTAACCAATGCAGTAAAATAAAATAAAACAAAAAATTTCAGGATTGAAAAGGAGTAAGCATAAGTGTCATTATTTTGTAGATGACATGATTTTTAGCCTAGAGAACTCTAAAAGAATCTATAGACAAATTATAATAAGAAACTTCAGCAGAATTGTGAGGTGAAAAAAGAGCAATATAAATATCTATAGTATTCCCACATACCAGCAACAATTATAAAATTTAATTTTTAAAAGACTCCATTTATAACAGTAACAGACTTTAAAGATACATAGAAACAACATTTTTAAAATTGGGCTGCACTTATATGGAGAAAACTTTCAAAACATTATTGAAAGGTAGAAAAGGATGGCAAAAAGAAAAGAAAAATACAGGATGTTCATGGGTAGAAAGAGTCAAAATATAACGATTTTTATTTTGTTGAAATTCATATATAAATTAATGTAATTCCAATCAAAATTCCGACAGAGATTTCTGTGAAACTTGAAAAACTAATGCTAAATTTTATAGAAAAATAAAAGCTGGGACAATTTTGGAAACAAAGAAGCTGGGGTAACTTGACAGAGCAGTAGGAAAGCAACATATCACAAAACCCTAACAATTAAGATAATGCAGTCTTGGCAAATTAGCCCAGAGGTAAAGAACAAGGAACACAAAAAAAGACTATTCAATAAATGGTTGTGGGACAGATAATTTTTTAAACATATGGAAAATAAATAAATCGGGCCACCATGTACAAAGAGTTTGTGGTTTAAAAGACAAAAAAATGAAAAACAAAAATTTTGAACATGTATAAGATGGGGCAACAATTTTTATGTCTGCAAGGTAGAAAAAAATTTCTGAAACAAGGAATCAAAAGTATAAACAACAAAGAAAATACATATACTACTGACTGCATTTAAATAATAAAACTAAAATACAACAAAAGACAACATGAAAAGACAAGCTATAAACCAGGAGAAAATACAACAAAAAACGCCACCACTGGATGGAATCCAGAATTTACCAAGAACTCTGAAAAATAAGAAGGAAAAAGTTCAATAGAAGAATAGCCAAAAGCTATAAAGCGGCAAGTCAAAGAGAAAGTAACATGATTGACTAACGAACAAATGAAAAGATGTTCCTCCTAACCAATAATCTGGAAAATGCAAGTTAAAACCACAATTCAGGACCATTTTACACTCATCGAGTTAGCAATAAATTTAAAGTCTGATAGTCCCAGGTGTTGACAAGAATACGGACCAATGAACTCTCATAAACAGCTGATGGAATCAAAAATTGGTATGCCCTTTGAGAAAAATTTGGCAATATCTAATAAAATTAAAAATAAGCAGACTTTTTCATCTCAGCAATTTCATTCCCAGGCATATTCCAGAGAATCTCTTATGGGGGGGGGGGGGAGCCACAGAGACCTGTATGCAATGTTCTTTATACTGCTATTTATAAAAGCAAAGTATTGAAAACAACGCATATGCCTACCAACATAAGACTAGATTTTAAAATTGTTATGTGGTTAAACTGGAATAATATTTCTGTCATATTAGTTTTTTATGTTTTTCTGTATATTTGCAATATTTCCATTTTTTAAAACAAGCAGAGAGAGAGTAAATAGAGTAATTATATTTGAAAAAGGAGGTACTTCTGGCTATTTCAAATCTATGAGCCAGGCTAGAAAATTGCTAGAAGAAAGCATTATACAGTAAATTCACAAACCCCAAAAAGGCATTGGAATGCATCATCTGTAAGGAGCAGTTCTCATCAGACTCACCTAATTTTGTAATATGAAAGAATATGAGATCTGGTGGATCCAGAGGAAGAGATAGGTACAATGTCCCAACTTTAGCAAGAATTCTTATCCCGTGCTATATGGTAGTCTCAAAAACAAACAAACAAAAAAAACAAAACAAACAAACAGGGTGGATGGAGAAAATTTAAAACGAAAATGGGGATAGCATAGTCTAGACCTAGACTCAAGTCAATGGGATAAAATTACACAGCACACAAGAAGATGGATGACTCTTCTCCCCTAAAGATCATTATCAACCTTTGAGAGCAAAACTAGAGACAATCCTGGCTTCCCATGTCTCTTGGCCTCAGTGGTAAAATAAAGACCATAGGCCTTCAATGTGCAGTTGACATCTATCTAAGAGGTAGTGAGAATTCTGTCATATGGAGACATATTTATTAAATTTAAAAAGTGGTCAAAACCAATCTAATATTTCAAGAGAGAATACCAAAAGATGAGTACATCTGAGGGAGAGAAATTGATATTCTACACATAAAAGATGAAAGATAACTGAAGCTCTAACTCAGAAGCACAGTTCACAGTCCCTCACAAGAGAAACAACTTTGGCAAAGAAAGTGGCGATTTTCCATCCAGTGATTAATTTGATGAGAGACACCGGATAGCGAGGGAGGGACGGGTGTCTGCACAGCTGCATCTCCCACAGTCTGATGTGGCAAATCCACCCTCAGTGACCAATCATGTGGGTGACAAGCCAGATGGCCTCAAGTGCGGGGACGGACCCACTGAGAGAAGAAATCAATTCAGATGTCAGCCTGGACAGCAAATTGACTTTTCAACGTCATGTCACTGTGATCTAAAAATCAATCACAATGATGGGATCCAGGAATAGGAATCCTGCCCTGAGGGTGAGCTCAGTTTTTATTTTCTGCTCCATAGTGCATCCACTTCCAACTCCACCACTTAAAAGAAATGTGGGGATAGGAAGACAGGCGAGGAGATTCTTAAAAATCTGCAAGTTGTTATTAAAGCATGCCAATGAGAAAAGAAATGTTTCAACTCATGTTAAGAGAGAATTTTAGCTGCTCATGTCACATCCATGAAAGGCCTTACCCAGAATGTGATTCCAGGCTGTTCTTCATTTTAGGAAAAAGAAAATAAGGGTTTAGATGGGCAACATGAGATATTTAGATCAAAAATTTTAAATAACTTTCTGACAGAGCAGCTGATAAACTTTAAGAGAAGTCCATAAGAGAAGCCGTAGAATTTCCTTTTAAGGAGGAATTCTTTAATGAAATATATTCTATTCTGCTCTGGACAATCCTCTCAAGCTTTCTCCCAGTCCTGAAATAAGAATCTTTCTAGAACAACCCCCTCCGTGAAAAATTACTAAAAATTATTTGAGGAAATATTTTAATAGAAAAAGAAGTCATTATAAATTAAGTACTTGGCAAGGTAAACTTTGCATTGTGCAATGAAGGTGTTTTATCTTAAATTACACACCCACATCCTAGAAGAAAAATGAGCCTTAATGCTTTTAAAACAGCTAATGCTTCACAGAAAAATATATAATTTCAGAAACCATCTGCCCACGGGTCTTATTTTCTTGGTTACTTCCTTCTGTTTTCTTAACTACTTTGTTAGTATTTGCATAAGAGCAGGACTTTACTTTCGTGAAATTACAGATATTCAGTCGATGTTTACAAGATTACACAATCGTTGAAATTACACTGAACAAAAAAACACACATGTAGTGCTGAGGCGTTTGCATGCTGAAAGACTGAGGATTACCAGAATAAGTGATATGTGTGTACTCAATATTGTAATTGCTGGACCTTCTCTATTCTCTATTCGCTATTTGCCAGTATCTGCCCTTTATCTCATGAATGGGCTCATCTCTTCCTCTTCTGGGTGGAGTGGCAAAGAGGAAAGAAGCGGGGAGAGGGGTGAGTGTGCATAGGGTGTGAAGGTGCCTCTCTCTGTCTGACCCCTACCCGCTCCCTTAAAGGAACCAGGGCAGGTCACTGTGGCACATACACACTCAAATTGCAATGGAGGAGTTTTTCCAGCTGAGATTGGGGTAGAGCATAGAGCATCCTGATGCCGTAGACTAAGAATAAATGAAAGTGGGGAAAACACTCTGAGTACAAGATTTCATGTATCTTTTGTAATCCGAAGAGTCAGTAAACACGACTAAATTTCATCTTTAAGTGGAACAGAAAACAGTGACAACACCAAGGAAGCACTGACAGGCTTCTTTCCATTTCCTCCTGCCCAAGGCTGAGCCAGGCTGAGGAAGAACTGCCCGTGCAGGGCGTGGGGCTGAGGGAAGAGAATCTGTTACCACTTAGATTTCATCAGTTGCAAACAACAGAAACTGACTGTAGGAAAAAAACGGAATGTTTTATCATAACGTAAGGTTACTCCTAGAATTAAAGAAAAAGCAGGGGGAAAATAGTTTGTTTTTTATTTTTTCTTTTGCGAAGAAACTAAAATCCAGGCAGCTCTAGGAATTTAGGAACAAACAGACAATTCCTTCACAGCCACCATGACCACCACCCCTCTATCATGAGGAATGAATTCCAGTCCTGCTTGGTTGTCCTTGTGTCACTCAGGAAAAAATTCAAATCAAGGAGAAAGAACTCGATTTTGAGTTTGCACTTACCCCGCGGACAGCAGGGGCGCCTTGAATGACAGTCCCATGAAACTGAGTTGAGCAGGGCAGAGGCTGGCCCCCCCCCGTCCCAAATAAACTGTTCTTAGAAGAAGCACGAGTGCATGGCAGGCGGACAAAATCAAAGGCAGTGTAGACACTAACTAGCCGGGGCAGGGGTGTAGCTAAAGAGAAGGAGGGTTAGGAGAACATGCATAGACTCACTGTAGAGGCCAACAGGTTTAGAGACAACAGATTTACTTGACCCCTCCTGATGACTCGTTAGCAATCTAGAACATTCTTCAGTGTGCAAAAATATTGCTTGTCTATCACTCTCCTTTCAGCTGTTTATATTTCAGCTCTCTTATCCCCTTGCCCCCAATCTCATTTCAGGGATAGACTAAGGGGAACTTCTTCACTCCATGCTCTTCCCCCAAAGCAAACAGACCATTGTAAATATTACTTCCTCATTGATTCACAAGTTCATTCATTCAACAGCAGCTGCCTTTGGTTTCAGGAAGTGCCACTTAGAAGTGCAGTTATTTGGGCCTCCAGCATGAGCAACCACGTCCTTGAGGCAGAACTCAAGTAGCTAAATGAGCTATTGATGCAAATGTGCACACCAAACCATGCCTAAAGATTCCTTGAAGTTAAACACCGTCATGAAGAACATTTTCGATTAGAAGATATTTCATCAACTGCAGACCGGATCAAACATCACACCAAAAGGGAGCATACTGAGGCATTCAAAACAATAAAACCCTTGAAATTGTTTGAAAACAACAACTCTGGAGATTAATACATGTGTCTATGACACTTTCAAATGGACCCCAAATGAAATGCCCTTATAAAAGGTGCATTATTGGGTCAATTGTTTATATGTAAGTATAGATATCAGCACTATACAGTCACTCGGTTTCAGGTGGCACCTACCTCAAACAGACCACCCCACTTTTATTTTTTCTGGCTCCTGTTTCTCTGTAGGAAGTGAGTAGACATGCATATCCACACACACATACACAGGTATTTACAAGCCCACCTACATGACACCCAGCATGTTTTTACACCTGAGGTGGAGATTCATGTGTACATGTAGCATATTTATAAATGATTCACTGAGTAATAAAATCCCATTTACCCTTTCTGAGCATAAAGCGGTCAAAGAGAAAAAAGGAAGAAAAGCACCCAAGGACTTGGCAAAAAGCTAAAAATAACAAGGGCTAAAAATAACAAGGAAAAATTTGAAGAGAAAAAATTTTGAAGTATGGCTCAAAGAGAATAAAATTTTTCAACACCAGAGGAAAGACACCTTTCTTCCTTAGGTTTCCAAATCTGAGGTCAGTAGCCAAGCAAATATGAAGACCTGTGCCTCAGCTTATAGCAGCCAAAAATGTGGTGAAACCTGGGTAGACTACCAGCTAGGAAGTCTACTCTGGAATAAGAAGAGATCTTTTTAATAAAACTTTTAACACTTTCAAATATGTATAATAATCTAAGAAGGCTAACAAATGGCCAATATGAGGAACCTGGATTTAATGAAAAGGTAGGCAGAATTTCTTATCTAGCCCTCAAATAGTCCTACTGCATATAAATGTGTATCAAGTTCAAATTAGATTCTTTAAGAAGTAGAACCTGCCACACTGTTCTTTTTTAAGCCTAATCACAAAAAATCTATAGTAAACATGCTTTAAATCCCACATTCTAATGCATTCAGATATTTAGAGTCACAAATCTTTCAAAATTGTGCCCAAAGTATACCAGCTAGTTTGGGTTTGGAAGAAACTATGAGACACCGTGTTTCCCCAGCCCCAGCCCCTTGACCACTAGCATCATGGATAAAAATTGTCCAAAAACATTAGAGCAGTGTGGGAGGGATGTCAGGGGTCACCCCTCCCTTTCTAGGAGATTATGCTATTGATCAGCTGTAGGAAGAACAGGAGGCATAGGGCTTGCTTTAGCCAGGGTGTAATTTAGCCCTAATTGAGGAGAGAGCTTTGTGAAACCAAAATGGGCAATGTGTGTTCTTTAATTCACATTAACTACCTCTCTAGATATCTAGATATCTAGAACCTTTCACTCCTGCGAAAAATTTTTTTCTGGAGGAGGCTGGTCTTCTGCCTAATGCTGGGTTGGGTTGGACAAATCTAACTAAGAACATGGTTTCCAAATGTAGGAATTGGCTTTTGCTGAATAACATGTAGAAGTACTATATTTCACACAAATCTATGTTTTCCTGTTTTTCCTTTTTTTTTTCACTTTTATCATTTGTTTTTCTTTTTATTGTAATAAAATATATATAACATAAAATTTGTCATTTTAAAGCGTATGACTCAGTGGCATTAATTATAATATGCAATGTTATACAATCATCACATTTACTTTCAAAACTTTTTCATTGCCTGAAACAAACTCTGTACCCATTAAACAAGTACTCCCCATTTCCCCTTCCCCTTAGCCCCTGGTAACGTATAATGTGCTTTCTGTCTACGAATTTTCATACTCTAGATATTTCATATAAGTATAATGGTTCAATATTTGTCATTTTGTGTCTGGCTTATTTCATTTAGGACAATGTTTTTAAGGCTCATCCATGTTGCAGCATTTATCAGAACTTTATTCCTTTTTATGGCTAAATAATATTCTATTGTATGAATATATCACATTTTGTTTATCCTTTCATCTGATGATGGACATTTGAGTTGGTTTCCACCTTTTTGGATATTATAAATAATATTATAAATAATGCTGCAATAAACTATCTGTTTGTGTCCCTATTTTCAATTCCTTTGGCCTTATACCTAGGAGTAGAATATCTGGGTCTTGTGGTAATTCTGTTTAACTTTTTAAGGGACCACCAAACTGTTTTCCACAGTGGCTGCACCACTTTACATTTCTACCAGCAGTTTTTTTCCTTTTTTAAGCAACTTTTTCATAAGCCTCAGAATAGACAAAAAGAGAAGGAAGGAATAAGTAACTGGCCTGTATCACAAGGAGCCAGCCTCTGTCATCTTTCATCTTGTCATGCCATCCTGCTAACTTTTATAAATGGACTATGAAATGGTTCCTATTTTAACACTTGGTTTTATTTTAATTTTTTTCTATTACACAGAGATGTGTAACTTAGTACCTATTTCTCCTTTTGGTTCACTAGCCCATTTTATTTCCATTTTCCATGATAGGGCTGTGGGAACGCATTACTTTGGTTGGATCAGAGGCAACATGTCCAAGGCCTATTATTAGTTACCCTACATGTATGCTGGAAGTTGTTCTCTGTTCCCCTAAATACCCAGATCCTTCCACCTCACCAAATTGCGGTTACACTTTCCAGCCTTTTTCCTCCTTTAACAAGTTTTCCCATGTCATTTCCCAGAGCAATTGTAGGCAGCTCTTCCTGCTTCTGGCAGATCGATTGTCTCATTTAGTAGTGTGGTTTTGCTTTGCCTATAAAGAGAATTTCTTCTGCATTAATCTTTTGTCTAAAAATTTCAGGAGTAACTCCACTAAGTATACAATTGAATGGTTCCTAGGCATATGAACTGCTCATGATTGCAACCACAAGGACCACAGATGGCATTTTTGAAAACTGCACTCTATTCATCTTTTTGGCCCATTACGTGCCCCAAACAGAGGGGTTTCAACTGGTTGATATATTAAGTTCTCAGAAAGCAAAAACCTCACTAGAGGGCACATTCTCAATGTGCAACCAAAAGGAGACCCTCTTCTCACATTGCCAACCTAGTTAGGAGGCAGAGAGGAATCACAGACAAAGGGTCATTATTGAGTGGCCAGCAAGGCCAGGGTAGGATGAGTTGAGTAATGTACTCTCCTCTGGGGGAAAATTTAATGGGTTCTAAAATCTCAGTAATCAATTAAACATTTTAATGCAATATTTTAAATACAAATTAACACAAAAATATACAAGATAAACAATATATCAAAATTTTATATAAAGATAGGATTAGTATCACTGATTTTTCCTTTGCCCTCTGGCTCCAATATGGTTCAGCACCGTACCAGTGGCTAGAAAGGTTTTTATTATGACAAAAGAAAAGTAGAATCATTATAACATTTCTGTGGTTCCATTATTCTACTTCCTCAAATTTCTATCCCATGTAATCACTCATACAGCACCCGGGGCAAAATTGTGAACCAAGTAATGCTTATCCTCAGTGGCTTCCATCTGATTCTTTTCCCCACCCCCAGATACCCAGCGAGCCCTTGCTGTCCCCTGACTTCTGAGGGCCTTTCACTTGGACACGTTAGCTAGGCCTACCATACCACCAAATAAGCCAAACTCTGCATTTTTCCTAGCCTCTGTGTAGCCACACACACAAAAGAGTCTACCCCAAAGGAAAAAAGAGTTTGGCATCGGGCTTCCCTGGTGGCCCAGTGGTTGAGAGTCCGCCTGCCGATGCAGGGGACACGGGTTCGTTCCCCAGTCTGGGAAGATCCCACATGCTGCAGAGTGGCTGGGCCCTGTGAGCCATGGCTGCTGAGCCTGCGCGTCCGGAGCCTGTGCCCCGCAAGGGGACAGGCCACAACAGTGAGAGGCCCGTGTACCGCAAAAAAAAAAAAAAGTTTGGTATCAAAAAAGTTCTAAGATTATTGAAAGAGAAAATTGTCTTAAATAGAGTCATATAATTTCAGAGTAAGATTACAGAGATCCACCAAACGAGATCCTTTTAAATTTTGCTAATAAAATGACAGTCCCAAAGAGCTTAAAAATGGCTTGAGTAAACGAGTTACACTAGGGCCTAGCAAACACTAGAAGCGAGGTCTACCAGCTTATAAAATTGACAGAGCTTAATCTTTACTCCATGGTTTTGACATTCGAAGCAGAACGTTAAAAAAAAAAATAATTTCAGAAATCGTTGAGACATGAAACTGCTTGATTTCTTAGAGTTTATTGCACAATCACCATCATTAATGACTTCAAACATTTGTCCACAGTGATTTTGTGTCTGGGGTACTGTGATAAAAACTTTAAATCTTGGGGCTTCCCTGGTGGCACAGTGGTTGCGAGTCCGCCTGCCGATGCAGGGGACACAGGTTCATGCCCCGGTCCGGGAAGATCCCACACGCCGCGGAGCGGCTGGGGCGGTGGGCCATGGGCGCTGAGCCTGCGCGTCCAGAGCCTGTGCTCCGCAACGGGTGAGGCCACAACAGTGAGACCCCGCGTACAGCAAAAAAAAAAAAAAAAAAACAAACTTTAAATCTTGGTGTAATAGATGAAATTTCAAATAATCATTCAATAACCAAAAGCAGAGAGCTCATGGAGAAAGAAATGGGCAAACACAAATGGGGAGATTGAGCACAATAACTAGTACGTAAGTTTGCTACAATAAAAATACTTGTTTTTTTTTAAAGAGCCAGCATTTAAGTGAGTTACAAAATTTGTTAGAAAACTTGTTCAAATATTTCAATAATCAGAGTGCCTTCAAGGTTTGGCCCAGGGATGCAGATGGATTTTCCAAGAAACATATCCCTTGTACCAAAAGGGTGTCACAGCATTAGACTTCTTTCCCTTCTAAGCAGTTTCTCATTATTCTCTAAAGTGAGATATAAAATATAATATGTTTACATATTTTACATATATCAAAGTCAAATAAAAAAATAAACACCAACCATTAGCTAGAAAATGTCTGTCACTGCACTTTAGTACAATAAACAGCTTGAAGGGGTAGGGAGACTGAGCAAACCCAATCCCATATGGCAGAAAAATAGATGGCAGCTTATGGACTGGGGGATGAGGAGTAGGCGTGATTTATTATTTCTGAGGCTTTTCCTGAAAACGAGTATTCTGAACCCATACATTTTTTTAACACCTTTATTGGAGTATAATTGCTTTACAATGGTGTGTTAGTTTCTGCTTTATAACAAAGTGAATCAGTTATACGTATACATATGTTCCCATATCTCTTCCCTCTTGCGACTCCCTCCCTCCCACTCTCCCTAACCTACCCCTCTAGGTGGTCACAAAGCACCGAGCTGATCTCTCTGTGCTATGCGGCTGCTTCCCACTAGCTATCTATTTTACATTTGGTAGTGTGTATATGTCCAAGCCTCTCTCTCACTTTGTCACAGCTTACCCTTCCCCCTCCCCATATCCTCAAGTCCATGCTCTAGTAGGACTATGCCTTTATTCCCATCTTACCCCTAGGAACTTCATGATTTTTTTTTTCTTAGATTCCATATATATGTGTTAGCATAAGGTATTTGTTTTTCT
This sequence comes from Lipotes vexillifer, assembly GCF_000442215.2. Taxonomy (NCBI): domain Eukaryota; kingdom Metazoa; phylum Chordata; class Mammalia; order Artiodactyla; family Lipotidae; genus Lipotes; species Lipotes vexillifer. The sequence goes on from NW_006797755.1 coordinate 1,702,029, forward strand.
CTTTCTGACTTACTTCACTCTGTATGACAGACTCTAGGTCCATCCACCTCACTACAAATAACTCAATTTTGTTTCTTTTTATGGCTAATATCCCATTGCATACATGTGCCTCATCTTCTTTATCCATTCATCTGTTGATGGACACTTAGGTTGCTTCCATGTCTTGGCTATTGTAAATAGAGCTGCAATGAATATTGTGGTACATGACTCTTTTTGAATTATGGTTTTCTCAGGGTATATGCCCAGTAGTGGGATTGCTGGGTTGTATGGTAGTTCTATATTTAGTTTCTTAAGGAACCTCCATACTGTTCTCCATAGTGGCTGTATCAATTTACATTCCCACCAACAGTGCAAGAGGGTTCCCTTTTCTCTACACCCTCTCCAGCATTTATCGTTTCTAGATTTTTTGATGATGACCATTCTGACTGGTGTGAGGTGATATCTCATTGTACTTTTGATTTGCATTTCTCTAATGATTAATGATGTTGAGCATTATTTCATGTGTTTTTTGGCAATCTGTATATCTTCTTTGGAGAAATGTCTGTTTAGGTCTTCTGCCCATTTTTGGATTGGGTTGTTTGTTTTTTTGTTATTGAGCTGCATGAGCTGCAGAGTTCAATAAAAATAAAAGCTGGTTCTTTGAGAAGATAAACAAAATAGATAAACCATTAGCCAGACTCATCAAGAAAAAAAGGGAGAAGACTCAAATCAATAGAATTAGAAATGAAAAAGGAGAAGGAACAACTGACACTGCAGAAATAAAAAAAATCATGAGGGATTACTACAAGCAACTCTATGCCAATAAAATGGACAATCTGGAAGAAATGGACAAATTCTTAGAAATGCACAACCTGCCAAGACTGAATCAGGAAGAAATAGAAAATATGAACAGACCAATCACAAACACTGAAATTGAAACTGTGATTAAAAATCTTCCAACAAACAAAAGCCCAGGACCAGATGGCTTCACAGGCGAATTCTATCAAACATTTACAGAAGAGCTAACACCTATCCTTCTCAAACTCTTCCAAAATATAGCAGAGGGAGGAACACTCCCAAACTCATTCTACGAGGCCACCGTCACCCTGATACCACAACCAGACAGCGATGTCCCAAAAAAAGAAAACTAAAGGCCAATATCACTGATGAACATAGATGCAAAAATCCTCAACAAAATACTAGGAAACAGAATCCAACAGCACATTAAAAGGATCATACACCATGATCAAGTGGGGTTTATTCCAGGAATGCAAGCATTCTTCAATATATGCAAATCAATCAACGTGATACACCATATGAACCCATACATTTTAATGGACTTTCTTAGTATAATCTTGGTGATTTTTTTCTCTTCATTCAAGTGGTTGCCTATTTTCGGTAAACTGTCAGAAGCCTAAAGATTCTACTTTCTTTGAAGATCAGAAGTTTCTAATACACTTTTTAAAATCTTTAAAATGTTCAGAAGTAAACAATGTTTTTTATATTATTGCCTCAAATTATACTTTAAAATTTAATGTGATGATCCTAATAATTGTTAGCATTGTCTCAGCTGATGTATAATAAACCAAAACAATGGCAAGATCTGTGGAGAAATCTAAACCAATAAGTGATGCATGCATTGAAATCCACCTCCTCACCCTCACTACTGCACCCCGACACCACTACCCAATATTGCCAAGACATTCTTTTCCCACCCTGTTGTTTCACTACATTTTCAAAATTCACAGGAAGTCTGCATTTCTATCTAGAATTCAGCCAATGAATTACAAAGTAATTGTCTTCATTGGACACTTTGTTTTACAATTTCACGCAGCACATATTTCCTAAATGCTGCTCTGGCTCCAACCTAGGAGTTTCCTTGGTAGCAATTTTATCTGTGCTTCCTCAAGTAAAAATCTAACGTTATTACTGCTTACCCATGTCCAGTTTCCACATTCTTACTGGAAAGATGACAACACCATGTAGATGCCACATAACAGAACCTTTCATTACTAAATTGGTATTTCAAATAACAAGTAGAGAATATCACATACCAGCTGCAAAACATCACTTTAAGCTTGAAAATATAGTTTATCATTCAACTTGGCTGCCAAATATTTGATTTTTTACCTGGTAGGCAGGTCTTTCTAAGCATTATTATTGATAAACACTAGGCAGGTGGTGAGGTGGAACTAAACATAACATAACTACATGCAAAATAGTGCTTCAACAACAGGGTGCCTGAGTTGTTAATGCAAAATTACTTCCCATTTTGTTGTTCATTTAAAGCAAAAATGTTAAAAGTTGGCTCAATGATTGCTTCTTCACAATCAATATTCTCTAAGCTGTACTCCAATAAACAGAAATTATGAGGTCAGCTCGAGCATACTATAACTGGACTAAAAGCATTGCACAAAAGGTAAACAAAAATGCATCTTTAGACCATGGCTGACATACTGATTAATTCTTTTTTTTTTTTTTTTTTTTTTTTTTTTTTTTTTTTTT
>NW_006797755.1:1704632-1708876 GCF_000442215.2 Lipotes vexillifer
CCTGCATCGGCAGGCGGACTCCCAAGCACTGCGCCACCAGGGAAGCCCCTGATTAATTCTTATTCAGACAAAATGTTCCTGAAAGTTTCTTTCCAGATACTTAGTTCAGAAATTAAATACTGGAATACTCAAGTGGCCTTTTCTGATAACTTTTTTGCATGCTTATATAAAAAGAAAGTAAGAATATCAAATAAAAATATGAAAATGCACATAATCCATCCTTGGACATAAAGGGTTTTAGTTTTTCAATCTTTGGATAAAGTTTATCATGAATATATTGGTCTCTATTCTGACCAAAGTTGAAGAAATATTGAATAAAGTGGAAGTAATAACAATCGTGGAATTATGAATATCATACTTGAGTTGATGAAGGCCAAGAATAGACATCAGGATATTTATCCTAGATTTTAAAATTCATTAATTGTAGTCTCCTACTTACTTTCAGAAAATAATTTATGGTGAGTTAGACAAGACCTTACATAGCATATTTCACAAAATGCTACGGCCTATTTAAAGTTTTACTATACTTTCTGGAAAATTGCCCATGAAAACCTACCTCCTTGGCCACATCTGACCCAATAGCCACCAACTGCAGACTCGCCTGCCACTTATATAAAGATCTGGGGAAAGACCTCTGGCCACTGGAGATGTTTTGTCCTAGATAGAGGCTGATTCACTCAATCAGACCTCTCTCAGGAATCTGAGTACAAGACATAAATAAAGTGTTGACAACTGATCATGAGGGCAAAACCCAAGAGACCATATTGAACTAAACTATAGGGTAGTAAAAGTTATACATTAGCAATTCAAGTAATTGCATTTAATATCAAATAAAATGATCCTACTTAGTTGCATCCCCAGCTCCTACAATAGAGAATTTTGTCACCTTTTTCTACTGTATTTTGGGAAACTGAGTTTTTCTCATGCCTGTGTCTGATTCAGCCCTCCTCACTGTCACCTGGCTTCTAACCATTTCTCTTAGTTCACTGAAGATTTCTACTTACTTGCTACCATCCCAGACTAGAACCCGCTTTGCCTTTATTCCACCAAACACCCTTAACCTAAGATCATTATGTATAACATGCATTTACTGAAAACTGAGAACAATGGAGGGCAATTAAAGTTGTAAACAAGGTTAACCTGAATGTTAAATACCAATTTCTCCAGTAATTCATTGGCCATTCCCTGTCACAGATCATTTCACTGGCCATTTCCCTAGGTAAGCCCTGTCTTTTCTCTACTCTACAGAGGTCCCTTTCTCTTCAGGGTCATGTACAGAAGGGTGCAAGGCAGGTAAAGTGAGGGAAGGAAAGTCAGTATAGGAAACGCTTTTACTTTCACAAAGAAATTTCTCTCGAAACATTTGGCTTTGTCAGTCTTTCATTTCCCCCATTTTTTCCTCTTTTTTAAAGCTACTGTTAAGAAAAATTATTTATATATGTGTATGTGTGTGATGTAACATGTTAACTGATTTTGACCTCATCTTCCAGTAAGTATGGGATGGTGAGCCCCAAACAGACAAGGGAGTGTCTTTTCCTTCCAAAGGAGACAGCTGTTCTGCAGCTCCAGCCTCTGGTGGCAGGTAGGATGCCAGCCCAGTGCTGCTAGATCTTCAGACTTTTCAAGAGAAGTCAGAAATCCAGTGTGTAAAAACTTTCCTAATTTTAAAAATTCTGGATATTATTTTAATTTTTTAAATTACTCTGTGAGACAAATAAAACTCACATACAGTGCCAAATCCAGCCACAAGCAGGCCCTGTCTTTCGTCTCACATTCTAGTGTTCTTCTCTGCTATTTGAGTTGCCAATGGGTAACTCTGAAATTCCTATTTTAAATATTGATGTAAGACAATCTGAAGGAGCTTAAGAAAGGAGTATTTAAAATACTGCCTGTGTTTTGGGTCCCCAGCAAAGGAATGCGGCTGGGACTTGGAAAAATTGGTCCCAGGGACTCAAATCCCACCAGAACTTTCTGGTTGTAGTGGCTACTTTTCTCTGGGCAAGTGCTTCATCTCTCTGTCTCTCTATCTTTCTGTCTCTGTCTCTCTCCCACTCTGTGATTGATTTTACTCATGTCTTCTGCCTACATGTCTGCAGGCATGAACAACTCCCAACCTTCTCATTTTACAAAACTAGGCTCCTAAAGAGAGCTAGCCCACTCTGTCAACTTCCAAAATTCCCAGGGAAGGATTCTGACTATTTCAGCATGTGTCAGATGACCAGTCTTGAACCAATCAAATGTGCTCAAAGTGGGGTCTCATTGAAGTGATACGTAATGAAAAGAGGCAGAAATCGTAGAGAACATTGCACAGAAAAAACAAAGGAGAAAAATAGGTGTCACTATGCAAATACACATTACAAACACACATACCTACACCCATAAACCTTTAGATAATAGCACAAAGGAGCCCATAATTAAGTGCTCAGATGTGTGATACAAACAAGTTTAAGCTAGAGAACTTAAAAAAAATGTAAAGTAGCTTGAAGTTCATAGAGGAAAACTTTCTGAAGGGTGAAGGATATGAGTTGTCCTCTGAAGGAGGACGTATTTTGTTTGATCACAAAGAGCCAAAAACTCAAAATGCTGAGCTATTACAAAGGAGACATTCAAATCATTCAACAAAACTTTGTCAGGGACCTGTGCTGTATGAGGGATTGTACAAGAAACCAAAGATCAAAGATGACCATGAAGGGTTAGGGAATAATATGATCATTCCTACTAAACTGTACTTAGCTGAACAATATGCTCGAAGAATATGAATAGATTTTTATCAATATTGAGGGAAGTCCCTAGTTGCATTTTATAGAATTTTATACTCAACTCTGCCTCATACGTTTTATCAACTTGAATGAAGGCATTTAAAGTATGCTTACAAAATTTGCCAAGAATACAAATTTGAAAAAGTTTAATAAATCAAAAATACTTTGAAACACTAAAATATAGATCAAAACTAGCATAATAAAATTTAATAAGAATCACAAAATACTGCACTAAGGAGCAAAGTGAAAATTGGTTCGAGCCTCACAATGTAGCAGATCTAGAAAAAGAGCAATCATGTGAGGCCAAAAATCTATAATCTCCTGTTAATTGCAACATTGTTAAAAGGTAACCTTCTGATAAGACAATAACATATCAGATGCAATCTTTAGCAGAATTCATAGAATTATTGTGTCTAGAACAAGATTGTCAACAGTGCCACTACTGGCTCTGATTACGTTCCAGATGGTACTATTCAACTGTGGATTCTGCATTTAAGGGAAACATTGACGAACACTTCCAAGGAAGGGGTCCAGAAAGTAGAAAGGTCTGGAAACCACAATATAAAGAATAACTTCAGGGGTCTAAATGTGGGGGCGGGGAAGGGAACCAAGCAAGAAAAATTTCATGACAGCAAGAACTTAGACTAACTCCGAGGGTCTCTCGTGAGTGGAATAAGTACCAATGGAAGGAAGACGTCAATAACAATTACTACCGTCCCACAAAAGATGGGCTGCCTCTTAAAATAGTGAACTGGACAAATATCTGTCAAAGACTGTAACCCTGCAGTGGAGAGGAGGTTGGGCTCAATGACCTAATAATCTTCCAACATTCTATATTCCATTCAATTATTTTTCTCTACATATTTACATATAAAGGTGGGAGACACTGAATAAAGGAGGGGGAGCCAGCCCATGTCCTTCATCTTCCACATGTTAAGAATTTAGAAGCTAACATCAGCTTGGACGAGATGTTTGCCAGATTTATTTTGTCCTAAAAAACTCAAGTTTATCCAGAAAATAGATGTAACAATATCAGTTCATGGGCTACTTACTTAGAAGGAGTGAACTTGGCAAAGCCGAATGTACCAGAGTCTACAACTCATTTCAGGACAAAATGAGGACTCCTACATGCTCTTCTCTGGAGCATCTACGTGCTCATGATGATGAGAGAGACTCTTGCCATGGAGACAGGATTTGAGTACAAGCGACTTCACTTACTGGCTACATTAGCTCAGGCAAGTAATTAGCCTGTCTGAAGTCCAACTTTTTTTAATCTCAAAAGTGAAGCTATTGGGCTTCCCTGGTGGCGCAGTGGTTGGGAGTCCGCCTGCCGATGCGGGGGACGCGGGTTCGTGCCCCGGTCCGGGAGGATCCCGCATGCCGCCGGGCGGCTGGGCCCGTGGGCCATGGCCGCTGGGCCTGGGCGTCCGGGGCCTGTGCTCTGCAGCGGGAGAGGCCGCAGCGGTGAGAGGCCCGCGTACCACA
>NW_006797755.1:1716427-1724501 GCF_000442215.2 Lipotes vexillifer
AAAAAAAAAAAAAAAAAAAAAAAAAAAAATTCAAAGAATACATTTATCCCTGAATCTTTCTGGAAGATGCTATTAAAGAACAAACTGAAACCAACTGAGAGATGAATAGAGAACCTCCAATAAAAAGACTGACTGTAAGCATTGACTGCAGCCACAGGACTAAAACTAAAATAAGTCTAGGAATTTTTAAGTGAGGGGCTAGTATAATTACATATTGAAGTATAATTACATTTGAAAACCAAAAGAGATCATTTAAAGTTAATTAGTCAAGAAATATGTAATACACTTAAAGGTAAAGACTTAGAAAAAGAATATAAACAACTAAAACCAAAAGTTTGGGTAAAGATAGTCAGAAGAAGTGGAAATACACTAACTTTGTCACTGTTTATAGTAGAGTCAAGAGATATTTCCTAAAGAAATATATGATTAAGAGTATTTAATAAAATTTTAATTAAAAATTAATAATAATAAAAAATACCAGTTGAACAAAATGCAAACCTTCCAAATCATCAAAAGAAACACTTAGAAAATGAAGGGAGGTCATTTGTGAGTGTTTTAAGCTACCAAAACAGAGTGAAACATAAAACAAAAAACAGGGGACATCCCTGGTGGTGCAGTGATTGAGAATCCACCAGCCAGTGCAGAAGACACATGTTGGATCCCTGGTCCGGGAAGATCCCACATGCTGCAGAGCAACTAAGCTCGTGCGCCACAGCTACTGAGTCTGTGCTCTAGACCTCGCGTGCCGCAACTACTGAGCCCACGAGCCACAACTGCTGAAGCCCACTCACCTAGAGCCCTGCTCCTCAACAAGAAGCCACCACAGTGAGAAGCCCGTGCACTGCAATGAAGAGTAGCCCCACTTGCTGCAACTAGAGAGAGTCCACGCACAGTAACAAAGATCCAAGGCAGCCAAAACAAACAAACAAACAAAACAGAACTGACAAAACACATCAGCTAAGGAAACTCATTCAAAAAAAAGGGAGGAAGAAAAATCTGATTGGACTCAAATAAGCTGAGGTATAAGAGGAACAACTTTAAAGATGATCCAAAAAGGTTGAAAGTGACAAAAATAGGACAGGCAAATGTAAACCTAAGGAAATACGAATAACTCTAAACATATGAAAAGATGATCAGTCTTGCTCATAATAAGAGAAATACAAATTAAAGCTACCAAGAGCTATCATTTTCTACCTGTCGGATTGACAAAAATCAAAAACTTTGATAACACATGCTTTGATCAAGGTTTTGAGGAAAGAGGTTGTTACATATTACTAAGTGTGAAATGGTACAACTTAAACTGAGAGCAATTTGACAATATATATCATAAGTGTCAGTACACATAACTTTGACTCCAAAATTCCACTTCCAGAAATGTATCTTACGATGCATGTGAACATTTGCCAAATGATGCATGTCCAAGGATATTCACCTTTGCCTTACTTGGGAAGATTGTAAAGGACCTAAATGTCCACCAGTAGGAACTGGTTAAATAAAATACAGAATATTTACACACTGGAATCCTATGCAGCTATTAAAAGGAGCTCTCTATGTACTGATATGGAATGAAAAGGGATACATTTTTGGTGAGGGAAAATATATTATAATTCCTTTTGTGCTTGAAAATGCAAAGTATATATGTATAATTATATGTATTATATATATAATTAAGAATATATATTATTATATATAATTTAAATTAGATAGCTCTATAAAATGCATTGTTGCAACAGACCAAATGTTAAAATAATTTGTTAATAATTGAGGTGAAATAGAGTGATGATATTTATTTCATTATATGAAAGCAAAAAATAGTTTCAGTGTTCTTTCATTTAAAGAAAATCAGTAAAGTCCATGAGAGCAGATTCTTTGCCTTGTTCCCGGCCATCCGCAGAGCCTGTGACAGGGCCTGACACAGAATAAGTGTACACTAAATATTCACAGAGAAATTAAAGATTTAAATGGAATTATAACTAAAAGAAACAACCAAAAATGTGATGTTATAATCTATCATTGAAATTCATGGTAAATTGCTTTGCCTTAGTAGGTATTAATCCTCTTCTGATTTTCATGATGTCTAGGGTCTTACTGATTTTTCACCTGGCACATTTACTGTACCGTTAGCTCTGGAGAACAGACTGCAAGGTTTACAATTTCTTGGGCAATTTTCTTTCTTTTTTTCTTATTATAAATTTATTTATTTATTTATTTTTGGCTGTGTTGGGTCTTCATTGCGGCACGTGGGCTTTCTCTAGTTGCAGCGAGCGGGGCTTACTCTTCGTTGCCGTGTGCGGGCTTCTCATTGCGGTGGCTTCTCTTGTTGCGGAGCACGGGCTCTACGCAAGTGGGCTTCAGTAGCTGTGGCACGTGGGCTCAGGAGTCGTGGCTCGCCGGCTCCAGAGAGCAGACTCAGTCGTTGTGACGCACGGGCTTAGTTGCTCCGCGGCATGTGGGATCTTCCCGGACCAGGGCTCAAACCCGTGTCCCCTGCATCGGCAGGCAGATTCTTAACCACTACGCCACCAAGGAAGTCCCTCTTGGGCAATGTTCATGTTGTGGCACTTGCTCTCTTTTCACACTCACACTCTCCTCCATTTTACTGTTATCAGGCTGCTCACTTCTTCTCACACCAGCTGCTCCTCCCACCTGCTCCCCGCAAACATGAGGTAAATCCTCCATCTGATGCACAGAAGGGACACCAGCGAAGATAAGGGTAAATTTCCGAGGATGGTTCTCTTCTCAGTGGAGGCAGAGAGGGTTGACAGAGCTCAGAAGCTAGGTAGTAGGCAGAGAACATGATTTCAGTTCAAGTATAAAAATAGAAACACTCTGGCATCAATCAGAAAGTAGAGGGAGATGTGGTCTTTGGGGAGGATTTTTCCTTTTGGCTGAAGTTCAAAATCCCAAACCCTTCCTTAGAATGAAGGCATCTACTAATGAAGATTGCAGTCTCTTCTGAGAAAGCAGTGAGATTCCTAAGAATTCTTCCCTTAATTTCAGTGTCATGGTTTCCAACTAGCAATGAGGTTCTAATAAGGACATCTTAAGCAGCCACATAGCACAGGGAGATCAGCTCAGTGCTTTGTGACCACCTAGAGGGGGGGGATAGGGAGGGTGGGAGGGAGACGCAAGAGGGAGGAGATATGGGGATATATGTATATGTATAACTGATTCACTGTTACAAAGCAGAAATTAACACACCATAATAAAGCAATTATACTCCAATAAAGATGTTAAAAAGAAAATAAGGACATCTTAGGCATATTTCTCATCACATTTGGTGACTCAAAAAATATGGGCACTCTGAGGTCCTTGGAGAATGTGATGTAGATATTTTTTCTAGAAAAACATTCAAAAGTTGCCCATAGTAAAGTAGGTTTTTTTGAACCTCAAACTGGAGTATGAAATTGAAAAACCAATTAATCTATTTTTAAAAATCTGTTTAATTAAGATGAGTTACAGATATAAAGTTATGCTAGGGTCTGCTTCTTGCTTTTCTTTTGTGGGAGTATAGCTTATTTTTGTTCAATTAAATTATTTTTATTTTAACTGGAAGTCATCTGGTATGGGAATTTAAAGAAGAGAAGAAGGAAGATTCATTGTCACATCAGTGACAATGGCATGAGCCACTGCTAAGAATGAAAGCAGCAGAAGTTCGGAGAAACCAGGTTAAGTACTGAGAACCAGAGGCGAAATCTGTGGTGGAGAATCGGGTTGACACAGAACAAATAGAATAATCTTCTACAGAGCTGAAGCCCAGGGCTCAGACAAACCAAGATAACAATATGAAAAGCCCTCTACAGTCTGTCATACAGAGTGAAGTAAGTCAGAAAGAGAATAACAAATATCGTATATTAACACATATATGCAGAATCTGAAAAAAAAATCGTATAGACGATCTTATTTACAAAGCAGAAATAGAGACACAAATGTAGAGAACAAACGTATGGATACCAAGGGGGAAAAAGGGGTGGGATGAATTGGGAGACTGGGTTTGACATATGTACACTACTGATACTATGTATAAAATAGATAACTAATGAGAACCTACAGTATAGCTCAGGGAACTCTACTCAGTGCTCTGTGGTGACCTAAATGGGAAGGAAATCCAAAAGAGAGGGGATATATGTATATGTATAGCTGATTCGTTTTGCTGTACAGCAGAAACTAACACAACATTGTAAAGCAACTATACTCCAATAAAAAAAAAAACTAAAAAAGTAAAAAAAGAGGCAAAGTGAACATAAGCATAGGGGTGTTTATTCAAATGCAGCGCCACCAAGTGGAGGAAGAAGGAATTACCATTATATATCCAAGCCGGTCTCCTGTCTTCTTTCATACATGATCCAACAAATATTAATCGATGATATTCTCTGTTCAAAACACTATGCTGGGGGCTTCCCTGGTGGCGCAGGGGTTAAGAGTCCGCCTGCCAATGCAGGGGATACGGGTTCGTGCCCCAGTCCGGGAAGATCCCACATGCCGCGGAGCGGCTGGGCCCGTGAGCCATGGCCGCTGGGCCTGCGCGTCCGGAGCCTGTGCTCTGCAACGGGAGAGGCCACAACAGTGAGAGGCCCGCGTACAGCAAAAAAAAAAAAAAAAAAACACTACGCTGAGTACTGGAGTGAACGAAACAAACATGGTCTCTAACCTCGTGGAGCTTACATTATGGGGGGGTAGGTCAAATAAATAAATTAGTAACTTGATTAAAAGATAAGCAAATAAAATATTTAACATGAGACTAGTACAATGGAGGAAACAAGCAGGATGCTGAGAGGTAGAACAGGGAGAGGGAGCCTATTTTAGAAAGAATGACCAGGAAAGGCTGCCTGAAATGATATTCAGCTGAGACATGAAGGATGAGAAGGAACCAGCCATGAGAAAAATGGAGGATGAGGTATCTAGACGAAGAGCCCAGCCGGTGCAAAGATCCAGAGGCAAGAAAAACACAACCTATTCAAAGAACTGCAAGAAAATCCATACGGCTGCAAACTGGTGCTTCTTGTGTAGCTGCCCTCCCCATCACGGTTTATCCCACAGCTCACAAGCATCTTGAAATCATAGCTGCCTGGAGTATCTAAATCATTCCTCCTCTTTCATTTCTCCTTGAGAAATACTGTCTAAATCATGACCTCAAGCTGGTGACAAATAGGGAGGAAATTCTCTTCAAACATTGTTTTTTGTTTTCTTTTGTTTTAATATAATGATATACTTCAAATACTAAAAAAGCACTGGGAAGCTGTCTAATCAATGCGTATGTATTTGTATGTGTCTCCACAAAGACCCATCCACCTAAAACGGAATCATTGGCAGGTTCATAAGGTTACCATGGGACTGCCTTCCCAGAGCCCGGAGCTCACTTACCATCTCGCTGGGTTTCCCACACAGGTCTCAGTGAGGTGAGGACCCTTTAGGGAACCACACAGCTAGGGAGAGTCAGCAGGCACTCTAAACCTGACGAGAGAAAAAAAAATTAATCATGTGGTCTGAAGCCTACTCCTACCTTGAATTGGTGGAGGTAATGCTAACCTTTAGAAAATAAATTATTTTGTATATGAAAGATGTTTGAATCTTGGTCCACAATCCAGGAATATGAGAAATGTCACATTTCTTTCTTTCCTTCCTATGAACCTAAATAAAACTCAATTTCTGTGGTGGGAAATTCAATTTTAGTCATCATGGGGTTTCTTTTCCTCCTACTCGCTGCCACCTCCAACTCCAGGTCATGCAAAAGTCTCCCAGTCTCATTTAAAGAGGTCAGAAATGACATTCTTTGATGGCTCTGGAACCACACTACCTAGATTTGTATCATGGTTCTGCCACTGACTAGTATGTCACATTGGGTAACCTACTTAACCTCTCTGACCATTAATGGAGATAATGATAGTAATTACCTCACAGGGTTATTGGACAGTTAGATGTGTTAATATATGCAAGTTTCTTAGGATAATGTCTGGCAATTAAGTATGCAGTAAATATGTATCACCATCATCATTATCATTTTTACATGATGTGAAGGTATCTGGAACTTTCCTCCAGTAATTGGTCCACTCCAGTTATCAGAGATGCCCAGTCTCTAAAGGATTATCCTCATAAGCTGAGGCCCTGCTACTTCTGGCTGGAAGCACCTAAGCCTCTGAAATGTCCCTACCCAAGACACCTTGGAATTAGCCACAGGCCCCACCAAAGTTCAACTATTCCCCAGGAATCTCTCTGTGAGCATTTCCCCATCTTCCCTCTTAGGACCCTTGAAAGCTTCTCCTCCCTCTCAGAACACCCAGCAAAATGCCTTCAGTGAGTTTAGTCTCATCAACAATAGCAAAACTAAGCTTCAGAAACTTCAAGCAATTTTTGCCGCTTGTATAAAAGCTGGCTACCTGCTTGGGGAGGATTCAGAGAAATGGGAAAATACAGAGAGAATAAACATGAATCTTTATTTTCCTGCCACACTGACTGTGTCATGCTTGCTTAGATGATGCACACTCCAAAAGATCACAAATATTTTGCAGCTGATGGCAGTTTCACAAGTGAAAGGCCTCCACCCTCAGTAATAGCTAATGGATCAGGCCTGATTCTCACCTGGTAGTTAGTGGTCGGGAGGATAGGTCTCAGTGGTGCCCCAGGACGGAAGAACAAATGGACAGTGAAGAAAGAGCAACTCCAGGAGCTTGGGAAGCCCCAGATGACTGGGCGGTGTAGTTTGCAACCTTCACTTGAATTTGGGTGCCATCAGAGTTTGCAGATTCACCCATGGTCAACAATTGCAGTAAAGATAATAATAAGACAAGCAGACCAGGAGGGGTCAGGAGTGCTTGGCAGATTGAGAGCCATGACAACAGTGAGCTTAGGTTGGGGAATCAGCTAAGGGAGAGGCGAAGTGAGCAGTGCAGATGCAGGCAGGACAGCCATCCCTGACTATCCATTTAGTGAGCAGAGCCGAGCAGGGAGACCACTCCAGGTGGGAAGCAGAATGACCCACAACACTGAGAGAAAAGGAGGAAGCACAAACCCAAAACAATGCCTAGAAACTAGATCAATCCACCTACAACCTTGACATTTTGACTGCTGCTATTATATTATTTTGTCAATATTCAACTCTAGAAATAGTCTCTCGTTTTCTCGTATGATTGTCTCTAGCGCTGCTTATAATAGTGCTATCAATGTTGCTTTCCAGGTCCAAGCCTCCCTCACACCTGTTTGGGGAAGACAGAGAAGGGAGAACAGGGAGAAGAAAACATAGTTATGAAGGAACGGGATCCCTGCCCATTTCCATAGCTTCCGTGCACTAGGGTACCATTGTTCTCAATACTTCTCTGAGCCTGGGCCGAGTTCCATGCAGCTGGAGAGCGAGGTGGGTTTGGAGGAGGGGGGCCATCTGTTCTCTCTCCCTTCTTGTCTCCTCCCTGATCCCTGCCCCAGGTGCCTCTATGATGACGCATTGAAAGCATGATGGGTTGGCAGTGGAGAGGCAGAAATCCACTTCCTGAAGATCCTACGCATTAGTTAGGACAGAAAGGACTGGATTTTTGTTCTAAATGGTGGCTATAAGATGTGCCTTTCTACCTCCATGGTGTCCTTGGCTCAAGAGTTCATGAACCCTACCATACACGTCTACCTCCTTCTTTTTATTTTTTATTTTTTGTTAGTTTCTGCTTTATAACAAAGTGAATCAGTTACACATATACATATGTTCCCATATCTCTTCCCTCTTGCGTCTCACTCCCTCCCACCCTCCCTATCCCACCCCTCCAGGAGGTCACAAAGCACAGAGCTGATCTCCCTGTGCTATGCGGCTGCTTCCCACTAGCTATCTACCATACGTTTGGTAGTGTATATATATCCATGCCTCTCTCTCGCTTTGTCACAGCTTACCCTTCCCCCTCCCCATATCCTCAAGTCCATTCTCTAGTAGGTCTGTGTCTTTATTCCTGTCTTACCCATAGGTTATTCATGAATTTTTTTTTCTTAAATTCCATATATATGTGTTAGCATATGGTATTTGTCTTTCTCTTTCTGACTTACTTCACTCTGTATGACAGACTCTAGGTCCATCCACCTCATTACAAATACCTCA
>NW_006797755.1:1724896-1725372 GCF_000442215.2 Lipotes vexillifer
AACCCCTGCATGTGTCTTTTTGAATTACCGTTTTCTCTGGGTATATGCCCAGTAGTGAGTGGGATTGCTGAGTCATATGGTAATTCTATTATTAGTTTTTTAAGGACCCGCCATACAGTTCTCCATAGTGGCTGGATCAATTTATATTACCACCAACAGGGCAAGAGGGTTCCCTTTTCTCCACACCCTCTCCAGCATTCATTGTTTCTAGATTTTTTGATGATGGCCATTCTGACTGGTGTGAGATGATATCTCATTGTAGTTTGATTTGCATTTCTCTAATGATTAATGATGTTGAGCATTCTTTCATGTGTTTGTTGGCAGTCTGTATATCTTCTTTGGAGAAAAGTCTATCTAGGTCTTCTGCCCATTTTTGCATTGGGTTTTTTGTTTTTTTGTTATTAAGCTGCATGAGCTGCTTATAAATTTTGGAGATTAATCCTTTGTCAGTTTCTTCATTTGAAAATATTTTCTCC
>NW_006797755.1:1727430-1770025 GCF_000442215.2 Lipotes vexillifer
TGTTAAAGTCCCCTACTATGAATGTGTTACTGTCCATTTCCCCTTTTATGGCTGATAGCATTTGCCTTATGTATTGAGGTGCTCCTATGTTGGGTGCATAAATATTTACAATTGTTATATCTTCTTCTTGGATCGATCCCTTGATCATTATGTAGTGTCCTTCTTTGTCTCTTCTAATAGTCTTTATTTTAAAGTCTGTTTTGTCTGATATGAGAATTGCTACTCCCGCTTTCTTTTGGTTTCCATTTGCATGGAGTATCTTTTTCCATCCCCTTACTTTCAGTCTGTATGTGTCTCTAGGTCTGAAGTGGGTCTCTTGCAGACAGAAAATATATGGGTCTTGTTTTTGTATCCATTCAGCCAATCTGTGTCTTTTGGTGGGAGCACTTAATCCATTTACATTTAAGGTAATTATCAATATGTATGTCCCTATTCCCATTTTCTTAATTGTTTTGGGTTCGTTATTGTAGGTGTTTTCCTTCTCATGTGTTTCTTGCCTAGAGAAGTTCCTTTAGCAGTTGTTGTAAAGCTGGTTTGGTGGTGCTGAACTCTCAGCTTTTGCTTGTCTGTAAAGGTTTTAATTTCTCCATCAAATCTGAATGAGATCCTTCCTGGGTAGAGTACTATTGGTTGTAGGTTTTTCTCCTTCATCACTTTAAATATGTCCTGCCAGTCCCTTCTGGCTTGCAGAGTTTCTGCTGAAAGATCAGCTGTTCACCTTATGGGGATTCCCTTGTGTGTTATTTGTTGTTTTTCCCTTGCTGCTTTTAATATGTTTTCTTTGTATTTAATTTTTGACAGGTTGATTAATATGTGTCTTGGCGTATTTCTCCTTGGATTTATCCTGTATGGGATTCTCTGTGCTTCCTGGACTTGATTAACTATTTCCTTTCCCATATTAGGGAAGTTTTCAACTATAATCTCTTCAAATATTTTCTCACTCCCTTTCTTTCTCTCTTCTTCTTTTGGAACCCCTATAATTCGAATGTTGGTGTGTTTAATGTTGTCCCAGAGGTCTCTGAGTCTATCCTCAGTTCTTTTCATTCTTTTTTCTTTATTCTGCCCTGCAGTAGTTATTTCCACTATTTTATCTTCCTGGTCACTTATCCTTTCTTCTGCCTCAGTTATTCTGCTATTGATCCCATCTGGAGTATTTTTCATTTCATTTGTTGTGTTGCTCATCATTGTTAGTTTCATCTTTAGTTCTTCTAGGTCCTTGTTAAAGGTTTCTTCCATTTTGTCCATTCTATTTCCAAGATTTTGGATCATCTTTACTATCATTATTCTGAATTCTTTTCCAGGTAGACTGCTTATTTCCTCTTCATTTGTTAGGTCTGGTGGGTTTTTACCTTGCTCCTTCATCTGCTGTGTGTTTTTCTGTCTTCTCATTTTGCTTATCTTACTGTGTTTGGGGTCTCCTTTTTGCAGGCTGCAGGTTCATAGTTCCCGTTGTTTTTGGTGTCTGTCCCCAGTGGCTAAGGTTGGTTCAGTGGGTTGTGCAGGCTTCCTGGTGGAGGGGACTAGTGCCTGCGCTCTGGTGGATGAGGCTGCATCTTGTCTTTCTGGTGGGCAGGTCCACGTCTGGTGGTGTGTTTTGGGGTGTCTGTGACCTTATTATGATTTTAGGCAGCCTCTCTGCTAATGGGTGGGGTTGTGTTCCTCTCTTGCTAGTTGTTTGGCATAGGATATCCAGCACTGTAGCTTGCTGGTTGTTGAGTGAAGCTGGGTGCTGGTGTTGAGATGGAGGTCTCTGGGAGATTTTCACCGTTTGATATTATGTAGAGCTGGGAGGTCTCATGTGGACCAGTGTCCTGAAGTTGGCTCTTCCACCTCAGAGGCACAGCACTGACTCCTGGCTGTAGCACCAAGAGCCTGTCATCCACACGGCTCAGAATAAAAGGGAGACAAAGTAGAAAGAAAGAATTAGTAGAAGTAGAAAGAAAGAAAGAAAGGAGGGAGGGAGGAATGAAGGAAAGAGGGAAGGAAGAAAAGAAAGAAAGAAAGAAGATAAAGTAAAATAAAATAAAGTAAGATAAAATATAATAGTTATTAAAATAAAAAAATAATTATTAAGAAAAAAAATTTTTTTAAATGGACGGATAGAACCCTAGGACAAATTGTGGAAGCAAAGCTATACAGACAAAATCTCACACAGAAGCGTACATATACACACTCACAGAAAGAGGAAAAGGGGAAAAAATCATAAATCTTGCTCTCAAAGTCCACCTCCTCAATTTGGAATGATTCATTGTCTGTTCATGTATTCCACAGATGCAGGGTACATCAAGTTTATTGTGGAGCTTTAATCCGCTGCTTCTGAGGCTGCTGGGAGAGATTTCCCTTTCTCTTCTTTGTTCGCATAGCTCCCAGGGGCTCAGCTTTGGATTTGGCCCCGCCTCTGCATGTTGGTCGCCGGAGGGCGTCTGTTCTTCGCTCAGACAGGACAGGGTTAAAGGAGCTGCTGATTCGGGGGCTCTGGCTCACTCTGGCCGGGGGGGAGGGAGGGGCATGGAGTGCGGGGCGAGCCTGCTGCGGCAGAGGCCGGCGTGACGTTGCACCAGCCTGAGGCGCGCCGTGCATTCTCCCGGGGGAGTTGTGCCTGGATCCCGGGACCCTGGCAATGGCAGGCTGCACAGTCTCTCCAGAAGGGGGGTTGTGGATAGTAACCTGTGCTCGCACACAGGCTTCTTGGTGGCGGCAGCAGCAGCCTTAGCGTCTCATGCCCGTCTTTGGGGTCCATGCTTTTAGCCACGGCTCACGCCCGTCTCTGGAGCTCCTTTAAGCAGCTCTCTTAATCCCCTCTCCTCGCGCACCAGGAAACAAAGAGGGAAGAAAAAGTCTCTTGCCTCTTCGGCAGGTCCAGACTTTTCCCCAGACTCCCTCCCGGCTAGCCGTGGTGCACTAACCCCTGCAGGCTGTGTTCACGCAGCCAACCCCAGTCCTCTCCCTGGGATCTGACCTCGGCCCGAGCCTCCGCTCCCAGCCCCCAGCGCCCCGACGGGTGAGCAGACAAGCCTCTCGGGCTGGTGAGTGCCGGTCGGCCCTGATCCTCTGTGTGGGAATCTCTCCGCTTTGCCCTCCGCACCCCTGTTGCTGTGCTCTCCTTCTCGGCTCCGAAGCTTTCCCCCTCCGCCACCCGCAGTCTCCGCCCGCGAAGGGGCTTCCTAGTGTGTGGAAACCTTTCCTCCTTCACAGCTCCCTCCCACTGGTGCGGGTCCCGTCCCTATCCTTTTGTCTCTGTTTATTCTTTTTTCTTTTGCCCTACCCAGGTACGTGGGGAGTTTCTTCCCTTTTGGGAGGCCAGAGGTCTCCTGCCAGCGTTCAGTAGGTGTTCTGTAGGAGTTGTTCCACGTGTAGATGTATTTCTGGTGTATCTGTGGGGAGGAAGGTGATCTCCGCGTCTTACTCTTCCGCCATCTTCCCGGAAGCCCCCTACCTCCTTCTTGATGGAGAATAACCTCATGCTCAACTAAGGTGACTTCCTAGTAAAGCCAGTCCCTGCCCTTTTTATTTTCTTTTAATTTTTAAATTTTTTATTTATTTTTGGCTGCATTGGGTCTTCGTTGCTGTGCGCTAGCTTTTCTCAAGCTGCAGTGAGCAGGGGCTACTCTTCATTGCAGGGCACCGGCTTCTCATTGTGGTGGCATCTCTTGTTGCGGAGCATAGGCTCTAGGTGCATGGGCTTCAGTAGTTGTGGCACACGGGCTCAGTAGTTGTGGCTCGCGGGCTCTAGAGCGCAGGCTCAGTAGTTGTGGCACACGGGCTTAGTTGCTCCGTGGCATGTGGGATCTTCCCAAACCAGGGCTTGAACCTGTGTCCCCTGCATTGGCAGGTGGATTCTTATCCACTGTGCCATCAGGGAAGCCCCTCCATGCCCTTTTCATAACTGACTTTCAAAGTTTCCAAAATAAGTATTACAGGAATCTTCCCTATCCCTTCCATACCCACACAGCTGCCAGATACAGGATGCTTAGTGGGATCTACCTACCACACCCCTGCCATATGCAGAGATACTGCACAGCAGCACAGAGCCGTGTGTTGAGTGGAGAATTTAGCTTTGTGCCCCATCCCACATAAAGGTAGGCAAAGACTCACAGATGTGAGCCCCACATGCAGCAAGAAATCCTAATTATTGGAAGATGAGCCATTGAGCCCTGCCTCTATTTCTTACAGCAGCAGTACACCTCACTGAAACCTGGAAAATATTTCAGCTTTGGGATGCACTAAGATGTAGTGGAGAGAGTGTAGATCCAGCTTCACTATTTGCTCTTTTACCTTGGGGAGGTTACTTAAATGAGTTTCCTCATATATAAAATCCAGATAATAACAGAACCTATCTCACAGGGATGGTGTTTGGATTTAATGAAATCATGTATAAAGCTTGCAGCACAATGCCTAGCACAGAGTAAGCACTCAGAAAATACCAGTTCCCTCTCTTCACTTTTCCTTTTCTATAAAGAGACCACCACCTTTCTTTCTTTCTGACTTAAAAATCACTCCTATGAATTTAGGCGAAGGTGTCGTCTCGAGAAGGCAATAATTAGATGCAATTGAGTTACTAAGGAAGGAAAGGGGATTGGGGTTTTAAATATGTTTAATGTGTTTTCCAAAGAACACATTAGCCTGCATTTGGTTTTATTAAACAAATTATTTGTGTAGTATTTATCTTCTTAGTCAATTTTGAGGAAGCAGCCAGAATTGCCTATGGACAATGGGGCTTGAGACCTGAACATTTATATACTTAGACAGAAGTGAGTGAAGGGGGAGGTCCAGTGGCCTCTAACCAAGGGATAAGTATCAAGCCACAAAGGGGAGAATGAAGACAGTTTTCTGAATTCAGAATTCTGCCTAGAATCAGCCCTGGTAACCTGCATGGGAAAATGAAATAAAATAATGTAGAGCATTAACTATATCACAAGTAGATATTTGAATCCACTCTGCTCAAATATGTCAATAAGAACTTGCAAGCAATACTTCTTGTCTCATGAGAATTAACTATATTCTTTTGCAATGACAGGCTTTCTCTAACACTAGAGAATTCAGTACAATTCAACCAGCATCTATCATGCCCCTATTATATGCCCTCAAGCTACAAATCCTTGCAGTGATAGGGAATCAATCTTATCTCCACTAAAAGTCAACTCTGAAGGGCCCACTCTAAAAGACCAGACAAGTGTTCAGGAGAAATGTGCTGTTCACATAACTTTAGTGATATTTACACAAAATTCATTGGTTTTGTTCCACTTACAGTTGGCTTGAGGCTGTCATATTGAGGAGGGAAAATAAGTGCTAGTGATTAACACAGTGAGGGGTTTTTTTTTTAACATATTCTCTTTTTTTGAGGTAAAATTGGTATAGAACATTATATTAGTTTCAGGCATACAACATAATAGTTCAATCTTTGTATACACTACAAAGTGATCACTCCAATAAGTCTAGTTACCGCCCATCACCATTTCCTGCCTTCCACCACAATTACTCCCTTTATCCATTTCACCCAACCCCCAACCTTCCTCCCCTCTGAAGACCAGCAATCTGTTCTCTCTCTGTTTTGTTTTGTTTTGTTTGTTCATTTGTGTGTTTCTCTATTCCACATATAAATGAAATCATACAATATTTGTCTTCCTCTGCCTGACTTATTTCACTTTGCATAATATCCTCAAGATCCTCAAGTTGTTGAAACAGCAAGATTTCCTTCTTTTTCATAGTTGAGTAATTTTATATATATATTTTTCCATATATTGGCCTTTGTGTATAATGCTACAATGAATACCAGGATGCATGTCTTTTTTCAATTATTGTTTTCATTTTCTTCAGATAAATACCCAGAAGTAGAATAGCTGGAACATAGGGTAGTTCTACCTTTAATTGTTTTGAGGAACCTCTATACTGTTTTCCACAGTAGCTGCATCAATTAGCATTATCAGCAACAGTGTACAAGGGCTCCCTTTCTCCACATCCTCTCCAACACTTGTTGTTTCTCTTATTTTTAATAATAGCCATTCTAACAGGTGTAAGGTGGTACCTCATTGTGGTTTTGATTTGCATTTCCCTGATGATTAGTAATGTTAAACATCTTCTCATGTGTCTGTCTGAATGTGTTCTTCAGAAAAATATCTGTTCAAATCTTCTGCCCACTTTTAGATAAGATTGTTTGGTTTTATGCTATTGTTTGAGTTCTTTATATATTTTGGATATTAGCCCTTTAACAGATATATGATTTGCAAATATTTTCTCCTATTCAGTATGTTGCCTTTTGATTTTCCTGATGTTTTCTTTTTGCTGTGCAGAAGCTTTTTGCTTTGATGTAGTACCACTTGTTTATTTTTGCTCTTGTTGTCTTTGCTTTTGAAGTCAGGTTCAAACTTCAATGCCAGGACCACCCAATGTCAAGAAGTTTACTGCCTATGTTTTCTTCTAGGGGTTTTATGGTTTCAGGTATTACATTCAAGTCTTTAATCCATATTTAGTTAATTTTTGTGAATGGTGTAAGATAGTGGTCCAGTTTCATTCTTTTGCATATGGCTGTCCAGTTTTCCACTTACACCATTTATAGAAGAGACTGTCCTTCATCTACACATTCTTTAGTGTCTTACACTGCCCAAGGCCAATGGCATTCTCCAGGTAACATTTCTTTAACAGAAGATGTCTGATAAGGTTGGGATGCTCTAAAGCCTATGTATAACACAGTTCAAAAGAAAAGTCAACACTGTGATAACCTGAGCCCAGAAGACTGAAGGGCTATGAAAATTTCAGAGGCTTAGAGTGCATAGAGAACCAGAGACAGGCATGAACTGCACAAAAGTCTTTAAGAACAGGTGACTGGTGATCTGTGTGATAACAAATGCAGAGGGAAAGCCAGGGTCTTGTTGACCATGAGGGTCTTGGTAGTAGAGCAGAGGAGTAGAGAGAGAACTAAATGCTCATAACATTTGAAGACACATGTCCAAGAAAAGAGTACCTAGAAGCTAATTCATTCCACCAATTCACCTCGGAATCTTCACATTTTGATACCTTACAGACGGTTGGCCAAAAAGTTCGTTTGGGTTTTTCCATAAGATATTACGGAGGGAGGAGACCTCCAAGATGGGGGAGGAGTGAGACGTGGAGATCACCTTCCTCCCCACAAATATATCAAAAATACATCTGCGTGTGGAACAACTCCTACAGAGCACCTACTGAACGCTGGCAGAAGACCTCAGACTTGCCAAAAGACAAGAAACTCCCCACCTACCTGGGTAGGGCAAAAGAAAAAACAGAGACAAAAGAATAGGGACGGGACCCGCACCTCTGGTAGGGAGCTGTGAAGGAGGAAAAGTTTCCACACACTAGGAAGCCCCTTCACTGGGGGAGACGAGGGAGGGGCAGAGGGGGGAAGCTTCAGAGCCACAGAGGAGAGCGCAGCAGCAGGGGTGCAGAGGGCAAAGCAGAGAGGTTCCCGCACAGAGGATCAGTGCTGACCAGCACTCACCAGCCCTAGAGGCTTGTCTGCTCACCGCTGGGGTGGGCGGGGCTGGGAGCTGAGGCTCGGGCTTCGGAGGTCAGACCCCAGCGAGAGGACTGGGGTTGGCTGCGTGAACACAGCCTGAAGGGGACTAGTGCGCCACGGCTAGCTGGGAGGGAGTCCGGGAAAAAGTCTGGAACTGCAGAAGAGGCAAGAGACAATTGTTCTGGGGTGCACAAGGAGAGGGCATTCAGCGCACCACCTAAACGAACTCCAGAGACAGGCGTGAGCTGCAGCTATCAGCGTGGACTCCAGGGACGGGCATGAGACACTAAGGTTGCTGCTGCAGCCACCAAGAAGCCTGTGTGCAAGCACAGGTCACTGTCCACACCTCCCCTCCCGGGAGCCTGTGCAGTCCGCCACTACCAGGGTCCCGTGATGCAGGGACAACTTCCCCAGGAGAACACACAGTGCACCTCAGGCTGTTGCAGCTTCACACAGCCTCTGCCCCGCGGGCTTACCCCACGTCCATACCCCTCCCTCCCCGTGGCCTGAGTGAGCCAGAGCCCCCAAATCAGCTGCTCCTTTAACCTCGTCCTGTCTGAGTGAAGAACAGACACCATCAGGAGACCTACATGCAGAGGCGGGGCCAAATCCAAAGCTGAGCCCCTGGGAGCTGTGCGAACAAAGAAGAGAAAGGGAAATTTCTCCTAGCAGCCTCAGGAACAGCGGATTAAATCTCCACAATCAACTTGATGTACCCTGCATCTGTAGAATACCTGAATAGACAACAAATCATCCCAAATTGAGGAGGTGGACTTTGGGAGCAACGATATATTTTTTTGTTTCCTTTTTCTCTTTTTGTGAGTGTGTATGTGTATGCTTCTTTGTGTGATTTTTTTCTGTATGGCTTTGCTTTTACCATTTGTCCTAGAGTTCTGTCTGTCCACTTTTGGGTTTGGGGTTTTTTTTGTATAGGTTTTAGTGCTGGTTATCATTGGTGGATTTGTTTTATGATCTGGCTGCTCTCTTCTTTCTTTCTTTCTTTTTTTTTTTTTTTTTTTTAGTTTTTAGCTCTTACTATGAACAGTGGATTTGTTTATTGCTCTCTTCTTTTTTTTTTTACTTTTTACTTTTTTAATTTTAAATAATTATTTTTAAATTTTTATTTTAATATATTTTATTTTATTTTATTTTTCTTTCTTTCTTTCTTTCATTCATTCTTTCTTTCTTTCTTTCTTTTTCTTTCCCTTTTCTTCTGAGCCGTGTGGCTGACAGGGTCTTGGTGCTCCAGCCTGTGCTCCAGGCACAGGCCTGTGCCTCTGAGGTGGGAGAGCCAACTTCAGGACACTGGTCCACATGAGACCTCCCAGCTCCACATAATATCAAACGGTGAAAATCTCCCAGAGATCTCCATCTCAACGCTAAGACCCAGCTCCACTCAATGACCAGAAAGCTACATTGCTGGACAGCCTATGCCAAACAGCTAGCAAGACAGGAACATAACCCCACCCATTACCAGAGAGGCTGCCTAAAATCATAATATGATCACAGACACCCCAAAACACACTACCAGATGCGGTCCTGCTCACCAGAAAGACAATATGTAGCCTCATCCTCCAGAACACAGGCACCAGTCCCCTCCACCTGGAAGCCTACACAACCCACTGAACCAACTTTAGCCACTGGGGGCAGACACCAAAAACAATGGGAACTACGAACCTGCAGCCTACGAAAAGAAGACCCCAAACACAGCAAGTTAAGCAAAATGAGAAGACAGAGAAACACACAGCAGATGAAAGAGCAAGGTAAAAACCCACCAGACCAAACAAATGAAGAGGAAATAGGCAGTCTACCTGAAAAAGAATTCAGAGTAATGGTACTAAAGTTGATCCAAAATGTTGGAAAAAGAATGGGGAAAATACAAGAAACGTTTAACAAGGACCTAGAAGAACTAGAGAGCAAATAAACAATGATGAACAACATAATAAATGAAGTTAAATATTCTCTAGAAGGAATCAATAGCAGAATAACTGAGGCAGAAGAACGGATAAGTGATTGGAAGATAAAATAGTGGAAATAACTACTGCAGACCAGAATAAATAAAGAAGAATGAAAAGAATTGAGGACAGTTTTACAGACCTCTGGGACAACAATAAATGCACCAACATTTGAATTAAAGGGCTCCCAGAAGAAGAAGAGAAAAAGCAAGGGACTGAGAAAATATTTGAAGAGATTATAGTTGAAAACATCCCTAATATGGGAAAGGAAATAGTCGATCAACTCCAGGAAGTGCAGAGAGTCCCATACAGGATAAATCCAAGGAGAAACATGCCAAAATACATATTCGTTGAACTATCAAAAATTAAATACAGAGATACCCTCATCCACAAGAGGGCAGACAGCAGAAGCAAGAAGAACTACAATCCTGAAGCCTGTGGAACAAAAACCACATTCGTAATATACAAGTGAATACCCATAAGGTTAACAGCTGATCTTTCAGGAGAAACTCTGCAAGTCAGAAGGGACTGGCAGGACATATTTAAAGTGATGAAAGGGGAAAACCTACAACCAAGATTACTCTACCCAGCAAGGAGCTCAATCAGATTCAACGGAGAAATTAAAACCTTTACAGACAAGCAAAAGCTAAGAGAACTCAGCACCACCAAACCAGCTTTACAACAAATGCTAAAGGACCTTCTCTAGGCAAGAAACACAAGACCTACAATACAAACAAAAAACAATTAAGAAAATAGTAATAGGAACATACATATCAAAAATTACCTTATATGTGAATGGATTAAATCCTCCAACTAAAAGACAAAGACTTGGTGAATGGATACAAAAACAAGATACATATATATGCTGTCTACAAGAGACCCATGTCAGACCTGGGGACACATACAGACTGAAAGTGAGAGGATGGAAAAAGATATTCCATACAAATGGAAATCAAAGGAAAGCTGGAGTAGCAATTCTCATATCAGACAAACTAGACTTTAAAATAAACACTATTACAACAGAGAAAGAAGGACAGTACATAATGATCAAGGGATCAATCCAAGAAGAAGATATAAAAACTGTAAATATTTATCCACCCAACATAGGAGCACCACAATACATAAAGGAAAGGCTAACAGCCATAAAAGGGGAAATCAACAGTAACACAGTCATAGTAGAGGACTTGAACACCCCACTTTTACCAATGGACAGATCATCCCAAATGAAAATAAATAAAGAAACACAAGCTTTAAATGACACATTAAACAGGATTGACTTATTTGATATTTATAGGATATTCTATCAAAAACAACAGAATACACTTTCTTCTCAAGTACTCGAGGAACATTCTCCAGGATAGATCATATCTTGGGTCACAAATCAAGCCTTGGTAAATTTAAGAAAATTGAAATCATATCAGGTATCTTTTCCGACCACAATGCTATGAGACTAGGTATCAATTACAGGAAAAAATCTGTAAAACAATACAAACACATGGAGGCTATACAATACACTACTTAATAACAAAGAGACCACTGAAGAAATCAAAGAGGAAATCAAAAAATACCTAGAAACAAATGACAATGAAAACACGATGACCCAAAACCTATGGGTTGCAGAAAAACCAGTTCTAAAATGGAATTTATAGCAATACAATCCTACTCAAGGAACAAGAAACATCTCAAATAAACAACCAAACCTTACACCTAAAGCAATTAGAAGAGAAGAACAGGGGCTTCCCTGGTGGCGCAGTGCTTGAGAGTCCGCCTGCCGTTGCAGGAGACGCGGGTTCGTGCCCCGTTTCGGGAAGATCCCACATGCCGCGGAGCGGCGGGGCCCGTGAGCCATGGCTGCTGAGCCTGCGCGTCCGGAGCCTGTGCTCCGCAAATGGGAGAGGCCACAACAGTGAGAGGCCCGCATAACGCAAGGAAAAAAAAAAAAAAAAAAAGGAAAAAAAAAAAAAACAAAAAAGTTAAAAAAAAAAAAAAAAAAAGAAGAGAAGAACAAAAAAACACAAAAGTTAGCAGAAGAAATCATAAAGATCAGATCAGAAATAAATGAAAAAGAAATGAAGGAAACAATAGCAAATATCAATGAAACTAAAGCTGGTTCTTTGAGAAGATAAACAAAATTGATAAATCATTAGCCAGACTCATGAAGAAAAAAAGGGAGAAGCCTCAGATCAACAGAATTAGAAGTGAAAAAGGAGAAGTAACAACTGAAACTGCAGAAATACAAAGGATCGTGAGAGATTACTACAAGCAACTATATGCCAATAAAATGGACAACCTGGAGGAAATGGACACATTCTTAGAAAAGCACAAGCTTCTGAGACTGAACCAGGAAGAAATAGAAAATATAAACAGACCCATTGCAAGCATTGAAGTTGAGATTGTGATTAAAAATCTTCCAACAAACAAAAGCCCAGGACCAGATGGCTTCACAGGCAAATTCTATCAAACATTTAGAGAAGAGCTAACACCCATCCTTCTCAAACTCTTCCAAAATATAGCAGAGGGAGGAACACTCCCAAACTCATTCTACGAGGCCACCATCACCCTGCTACCAAAACCAGAAAGGATGTCACAAGGAAAGAAAACTACAGGCCAATATCACTGATGAACATAGATGCAAAAATCCTCACAAAATACTAGCAAACAGAATCCAACAGCACATTAAAAGGATCATACACCATGATCAAATGGGCTTTATCCCAGGAATGCAAGGATTCTTCAGTATATGCAAATCAATCAATGTGACACACCATATTTACAAACTGAAGTATAAAAACCATATGATCATCTCAATAGAAGCAGAAAAAACTTTTGACACAATTCAACACCCATTTACGATAAAAACCCTCCAGAAAGTAGGCATAGAGGGAACTTACCTCAAAAGTTTGTACCCTTTGACCAACATCTTTTTTTTTTTTTTTTTTTTTTTTTTTTTTGCGGTATGCGGGCTTCTCACTACTGTGGCCTTTCCTGTTGCGGAGCACAGGCTCCGGACGCGCAGGCTCAGCAGCCATGGCCCACGGGCCCAGCCACTCCACGGCATGTGGGATCTTCCTGGACTGGGGCACGAACCCTTGTTCCCTGCATCAGCAGGCGGACTCTCAACCACTGCGCCACCAGGGAAGCCCGCCAACATCGTTCTTGATGGTAAAAAACTAAAACCATTTCCTCTAAGATCAGGAACAAAACAAGGTTGCCCATTCACGCCACTATTACTCAACATAGTCTTCGAAGTTTTAGCCACAGTAATTAGAAAAGAAAAAGGAATCCAAATCGGGAAGGAAGAAGCAAAGCTGTCACTGTTTGCAGATGACATGATATTATACATAGAGAATCCTAAAGACACTACCAGAAAACTACTAGAGCTAATAAATGAATTTGGTAAGGTAACAGGATACAAAATTAATGCACAGAAATCTCTTGCATTCCTATACACAAATGATGAAAAATCTGAAAGAGAAATTAAGGAAACACTCCCATTTACCACTGCAACAAAAAAGAATAAAATACCTTAGAATAAACCTGCCTAAGGAGACAAAAGACCTGTATGCAGAATACTATAAGACACTGATTTAAAAAATTAAAGATGATACATACAGATGGAGAGATATACCATGTTCTTGGATTGTAAGAATCAACATTGCATAAATGATTATACTACCCAAAGCAATCTACAGATTCAGTGCAATCCCTATCAAATTACCAATGGCATTTTTCACAGAACTAGAACAAAAAATTTCACAATTTGTATGGAAACACAAAAGACCCCAAATAGCCAAAGCAATCTTGAGAAAGAAAAATGGAGCTGAAGGAATCAGGCTCCCTGACTTCAGACTATACTACAAAGCTACAGTAATCAAGACAATATGGTTCTGGCACAAACACAGAAATATAGATCAATGGAACAGGATTGAAAGCCCAGACATAAACCCAGGCACATATGGTCACCTTATCTTTGATAAAGGAGGCAAGAATATACAATGGAGAAAAGACAGCCTCTTCAATAAGTGGTTCTGGGAAAAGTGGACAGCTACATGTAAAAGAATGAAATTAGAACACTCCCTAACACCATATACAAAAAGAAACTCAAAATGGATTAAAAACCAAAATGTAAGGTCAGACACTATAAAACTCTTAGAGGAAAACATAGCCCAAACACTCTATGACGTAAATCACAGAAAGATCCTTTTAGACCTACCTCCTAGAGAAATGGAAATAAAAACAAAAATAAACAAATGGGACCTAATGAAACTTAAAAGCTTTTGCACAGCAAAGGAAACCATAAACAAGACCAAAAGACAACCCTCAGAATGGGAGAAAATATTTGCAAATGAAGCAACTGACAAAGGATTAATCTCCAAAATTTACAAGCAGCTCATGCAGCTCAATATCAAAAAAACAAACAACCCAATCCAAAAATGGGCAGAAGATCTAAATAGACATTTCTGCAGAGAAAATATACAGATTGCCAACAAATACATGAAAGAATGCTCAACATCACTAATCATTAGAGAAATGCAAATCAAAACTACAATGAGGTATCACCTCACACCAGTCAGAATGGCCATCATCAAAAAATCTACAAACAATAAATGCTGGAGAGGCTATGGAGAAAAGGGAACCCTCCTGCACTGTTGGTGGGAATGTAAATTGATACAGCCACTGTGGAGAACAGTATGGAGGTTCCTTAAAAAACTAAAAGTAGAACTACCATATGACCCAGCAATCCCACTACTGGGCATATACCCTGAGAAAACCATAATTGAAAAAGCATCACGTACCACAATGTTCACTGCTGCTCTATTTACAATAGCCAGGACATGGAAGCAACCTAAGTGTCCATCAACAGATGAATGGATAAAGAAGATGTGGCACATATATACAATGGAATATTACTCAGCCATAAGAAGAAACGAAACTGAGTTATTTCTAGTGAGGTGGATGGACATACTGTACGTCATACAGAGTGAAGTAAGTCGGAAAGAGAAAAACAAATACCATATGCTAACACATACATATGGAATCTAAAAAAAAAAAAAGTTTCTGAAGAACCTAGGGGCAGGATAGGAATAAAGACACAGACGTAGAGAATGGACTTAAGGACACGGGGAGGGGTAAGGGTAAACTGGGACAAAGTGAGAGAATGGCATGGACTTATATATACTACCAAATGTGAAATAGATAGCTAGTGGGGAGCAGCCGCATAGCACAGGGAGATCAGCTCAGTGCTTTGTGACCACCTAGAGGGGTGGGATAGGGAGCGTGGGAGGGAGACACAAGAGGGAGGAGATATGAGGATATATTTATATGTATAGCTGAGTCACTTTGTTATAAAGCAGAAACTAACACACCACTGTAAAGGCAATTATACCCCAATAAAGATGTTAAAAAATAAAAAGGAGTACTACTCAGTAGTAAAAATAAATTATATGCAATAACTTATGAATATAAAAATTTTATGTTAAATGAGAGAAATAGATACAAAAATATATATATATCATGGAAAAACCCAAACAAACTTTTTGGCCACCCCGATATTATACTTTGTTGTCATTTTACCCTTGAACATATTGTTCATTTCTATTTTTATATGGTGGCATCTAGTCTATCTTAATTTAATGGTGTGTGCTTGTCTCATAATTTTTGTGTATACTTCTTCCAGGAGAGTGACTTGCTGATAATAGGCACTCAGTAAATATGTATGGATTGATGACTGATAGATGTCCAATCATTGGGAGATGGATCATCAACTGTTTACCCTTACTTCTTTGCTAGTTTCACCCCATCCATTCTACATTCTCACCTGAGTGTTGATCTGAAAGCCATACTACTAAACTTTACATCATCGGTTTACAGACTTGGTGGCATTGAAATCACCTGAGATCCTGGAGCCTGGTTTCACTCTCAGAGATTCTGATGATCAATCCAGGCATAAACTGGGCATCAGCATTTCTGAAAACTCCCAAAATGATTCCTACGTGAGGTTAAAAACCACTACTTTACAAGCAGATATGGGACAATGAAGAACCAGAAGGCTAATGGGGAAAAGAGAGTCTGGAAAGTTGTCTTACCTGTTTGGATGTCATTTATCACAATGTTATCAGTTATATTAAATTGGTAAAATTTAGTAAGCAAATATATCAATAGAAATGTCTTTGGAGAAAAGGGAGAAAAGTATTGTTAAGTTTAAGTCATTATCATTACCTGGCAATACAACAAATTTTAATGTTTAGATTAAATGAAACATATTTTCTATTGTTAAAATAAAAATATTTGAATACACAGTATGTTGTTTTAGCAGTTAGGCCAGTTTAATATAGTATATATAAAATTTCAAAGCATGAACTCTGATGTCTCTTTTCAAGAAATATGTATATTTTTATACCAACTAAGGCAAAATATCTCTATATTATGCTTCAGACTGAATAATTGTGCTAGGTCCATAATAATAATAATAACTATCTCTTGTGGAGGTATGGTAATAAGCTCTTTACAACCATTATCCTGTGTATGCATAACAAAAACACTTTAAAACAGAACAAAAGCTTTAATTTTGATGAGGTTCAACCTATCAATTCTTCCTTTCATGGGTCATGCTTTTGGTGTCAAGTATAAGAACTCTTTGCCTAATCCTAGGTCCTGAAGACTTTATCCTGTTTTTTCTAGAAGTTTCATCGTTTTATGCTTTACATTTAAGTTTATAATCCATTTTGAATTCACTATTGTATAAAGTGTAAGGTCACATTGACTTTGGGGATTTTTTTTGCCTATGGATATTCAGTTGCTCCAGCACTACTTATTGAAAAAACGTTCACTCTTCCATTGTATTGCTTTTGCTCTTTTGTCAAAAATTAACTGGTCGTATTTGAGTGGATCTATTTCTGGGTTCACTATTCTGTTTCATTGACTTGTATGCATCTATCCACACTGTCTTGATTACTGCAGTTATATTATAAACCTGAACATCAGGAAGAATGTTTCCTCCCACTTTATTCTTATTTTTCAAAATCATTTTGGTCAGTCTAGAGCCTTTATCTTCCCATTTGAATTCTAGAATAAGCTTGTTTATGTCTACCAAAAACCCTGTTGGGATTGCTAGGAATTGGGTTAAATCTTAACAATCAGTTTAGGAAGCATTGACATTTTTACTCTGTTGAGTCTTCCAGTGCATCAATATAGTATGTCTTTCCAAATATTTAGGTCTTCTTTGGTTTCTTTCATCAGCATTTTATCATATCCTTCACATCAATCCTAAATATTTTATTTTCTTTGCTGTAACTGTAAATGGTATTGTGTTTTTAAATTTTGGTTTCCACTCATTTGTTGTCAGTATAGAGAAGAGCTATTGATTTTTGCGTGCTGATGTTGTATTCTGTGATCTTACTGAACTCACCTATCAGTATTAGGAGTTTTGGGTCAGTTTTTGTTTGTTTGTCTTAGATTCTATGGCATTTTCTACATAGACAATCATGTCATCTGCAAATAAATACAGTTTTATTCCTTCCTTTCCAATCTGTATGTATTTTTTTTTCTTTTTCTTGCCTAATTTCAGGTACTATGTTAATAATAACAGTGAGAGCAGACATCCTTAGCTTGTTCCTGCTCTTAGAGGGAAAGCATTTAGTCTTTTATCATTATGTATGATG
This sequence comes from Lipotes vexillifer, assembly GCF_000442215.2. Classification (NCBI taxonomy): domain Eukaryota; kingdom Metazoa; phylum Chordata; class Mammalia; order Artiodactyla; family Lipotidae; genus Lipotes; species Lipotes vexillifer. The sequence continues at coordinate 1,744,536 of NW_006797755.1, forward strand.
TTAGCTCTAAGTTTTTTGTTGATGCTTTTATGAGTTTGAGGAAATTCTTCTGTATTCCTAGTGTACTGAGAGTTTTATTATGAGTGAGAGTTGAATTTTGCCTAATGCTTTTTTTGTAAATTGGTTTAGTCACATGATTTTTCTTCCTTAGCCAGTTGATATGGTGTATTACATTGAGTTTCAGATGTTGAACCATCTTGTATACCTGGAATAAATCCCACTTGGATGAGGTGTATTATTCCTTTTATACATTGTTGTATTTGATCTGCCAAAATTTTGTTGAGGATATTTACACCTAAGTTCATGAGAGTTATTTGGGGACGTTTGTCTAGTTTTTGATATCAGGATAATACTGCCCTCATAAAATTAGTTGAAACATGTTCCCTCCTCTTCTATTTTCTAGAAGAGACTGTAAAATTTTTGTTAATTCTTTGAATGTTTGGTAAAATTCTCCAATAAAGCCATCTGGGCCTGAATATTTAACTTTTAAGAGTTTTTAAATAATAAATTCATTTTCTTGCATTATTATAAGTCTATTCAGGTTATCTGTTTTATCTTGGCTGAGTTTTAGTAGTTTGTGGTTTTTGAGGGATTGGTTCATTTCTTCTAAGTTGTCTAATTTATGAGTTTAAAGTTCTTCATAGTTGTCCTTTACTTTCCTTTTAACGGCTGACGGATCTATAACTATATTCCTTGTCATAAAGATATTGATGATTTCTTCTTCTCTATTTTTATCTTTTCAGTGTTACTAGAAGTTTATCAATTTTATTAATTTTTTTTCCAAAGAACAAGGTTTTTACTTCATTAATTTTCTCTAATGTTTTCCTATTTTGAATTCCACTGATTTCTGCTACCTTGATATCTGCTATCCATCCCCCCTGCTTGTTTGGGGTTTATTTTTATGTCATCATTCTAATTTCTTGAGGTAGGAACTTGGATTATTGATTTGAGATCTTTCCTCTTCTCTAATATAAGTATTGAGTCCTCTCAGTCCTTCGTTAGCTGCATCCCACAAATTTTGATACACAATGCTTTCACTTTAACTCAGTTTTGTGTATTTTAAAATTTCCTTTGAGATTTCCTTTTTGACACACAGATTATTTAGAAGTGTGTTGTTTCATTTCTACGTGCTTGGAGATTTTTCTGTCATCTTTCTGTTAGTCATTTCTAGCTACAGTATATTATGGTCAGAGAGTATACTCTGTGTGATTTCTGTTTAAATTGTTTTATGTTTCTTTTATGATCCAGGATATGTTCTATCTTGGTGAACATTCTATGGTGCTTGAAAAGAAGGCATATTCTGTCTTTGTTGGATGGAGTGTTCTATAAATGTAAATTACATCCTGTTGTTTAATGGTGTTGTTCAGTTCTATACCTTGATAATATCATATTTGGTAATCTTACCAATTGTTGAGAGTGCGATGTTGATGTCCCCAATTATGAGCAATCTTGGTTTTAACAAGCTTTCCAGGTGATTTAGATGTGCACTAAAGTTTGAGAACCACTGGCTAAGAGCTGAGTAACTCAATAAAGTTAGCTGAGTTGCACAAAACTTTACTATTTTACAAACTACAAATTAAATTTTTTTAATGAGCTTGATATTGTTTTCATTAAGTGTAAAATATTATTCCAACTGAGCTAGGTAGAAATGCAAAAGAAGCTTTTGCCCTAATTGTTTTCCCATTAATTAAAATAAGCAATCAGTTGTACCACAACTTCCCCCCATGGGAACAGTTTTATTGTTAGCAGCACCACACATGGAAGACTGCCCAGAAAGCTTTGCGGTTTTAACGAAAGCCAAGTTTTATTTTTTATTTTGCAGTACGCGGGCCTCTCACTGCTGTGGCCTTTCCTGTTGCAGAGCACAGGCTCTGGACGCGCAGGCTCAGCGGCCATGGCTCACGGGCCCAGCCACTCCACGGCATGTGGGATCTTCCCGGACTGGGGCACGAACCCGTGTTCCCTGCATCAACAGGTGGACTCTCAACCACTGCACCACCAGGGAAGCCCCCAAGTTTTATTTTTAAAGCCAACTTTTAAACTTAAGTGAAGATCCACTTGATGCATTAATTTGTTATTTCTGAGTCTGATCAATTTATTTGCATGTGCATTCAATCATTGAGTATTTATTGATCTCCTCTTATGATCCAAGAACTGTACAAGGCACTAAAAATAGAGCAGAGAACAAGACATAGAGTTTATATATGTACAAATAATTACTTTAATTATAATTGTGATAAATACTAGCAAAAAGAAGGACAGAGTACTAAGATAGCCTATAACAGCAGGCCTAGCCTGGTCCAAGGGGATCACGGAAGTTTTCCTGATTACTTGGCAGGTAATCTGAGATCTAAAGGAGTTAAATTTAGCCTAATGAAGAGGAAGGAAATGCGGTTAAAACTCAAGGAAACTCCGTTTGCCAAAAGCTAAAAGAAATAGCTTGGTCTTATATTGGGAATAGAACTAAAGATGCACTAGCAAGAAAATTCAGGTAAGGACCAGAAGAAGTACCCATCTGCCTGAAGTGGTCTATATGGAGATCACAGCTTCCAGCCAACTCAAGTGCATCTCACCAAGACAGTGAGACAGAGAGCCTGCTTAATCACAATAGCTGCCTTTTACCAAATCCTACTAAGTTCTGGAACAGTACTGGGAAACTTCTGAACATTCACTCCTATAATTTCTTGGGTCCACATCAATACAGTTTGGTTTCTACTGGAATGAAGGCCATCATTGGGCCATATTGAAAAGGTGAATGGGGAAACAATCAAACTGTGCATTGGGAGATCTTCCTTCATTAACCCCTGGGCATTGGAGAGGATAAGAAAGTGACATTTGTCAAGAGCTTACTACGTACTAGGCACTAGACTGAGAATTTTGCATATGTTATCTCTGTTTATCTCTTCAAATATTCACAATAACTCTAGGAAAGGGGCATTATTTTTCTCATTTTAAGACACAGAAACAAGACTCAGAAGTGAAGTAACTTTCTCATGGTGAAAGCTACTAAATAGTCAGGTAAAGAGCTGAATCCAGGATCTAGTGTGAAACTAGCTGATTTATACTTGGGGCAGCTTCCCTGGGAGGTTTGTTCCATCCCAGGGCCACTTGTCCCACTTTTATTCCATTCTCATTGTTTCTTTGCCTTGTCCTCCTAAGTCAGACCCTGAGTTTTGACTCTAGTCCCACCCCTTCAATCCCCTTATCTGCCCATCTCTGACTCTCCCTCTTACATTCACTGACTCCTGTAATACTCAATAACAAAAGCAAGATTTTTCCTTCAATGCTTGAAAGGCATTTTATAAGTATAATGCTGAGAATTTATAATTCCAGCCATATCTTTCTAAGAAAGTCCAAATCCACTATTTTACCCTCCTTCCTTTATCACAGTGATGTAGACAGAATCTTAGGATTCAAAGTCTAAAGGAACATTTTTAGCTCTGCTACTGATGTATTACTCTGTTTCAAGATCGTATTACTATTCTCTTGGTATGATTTTATTTGGATTCTAATATGACTTTAGGGGAATGTGAGCTCTGTAAAATATATTTATGCAGCTGCAATAAAAGAATTGAGATGGTCATGAAGGGAACAAAAGAGAACAAAACACCGAAAGATGCTGTGAATCACTGTGGATATTCTATTTCTGTTACCTGGTATGGGACTCATACAGGAACAATTTCCTAAAGTACACAGATAACAGTTGAAAAGCCAAAATATAATTTCAGTTGGGAATCAGATTGTGTATAGCAGGTTTTTTCCCTATTCTAGACAAATAAAAGATATATAAGCTCCTGAAAACTATGTTTTCCAAGTTCTAGTGTCCATGTGAATAGTGACTTTAGATTTTAATCAATTGTAAAAACCTCATACCTAATTCATCTAGGTTGTAATGGGAACTATCAAGCAGAATGAGTGTAAAAACATGTGAATACTATTTTCAAGATGAGTGGTTTAGTTTGGTAGAAATAAAAACTGAAAATCTGTGTTCATGTATTTTTTTCATCTCTAGAACAAAGCACCAATCAGCATTAGCCTTTTAAATTTAATTTAATTTAATTTATATTAGGGCATAGTTGAGTAACAATGTGTATTTAAAATAGATAACCAACAAGGACCTATGTATAGCACAGGAAACACTGCTCAATATTCTGTAATAAACTAAATGGGAAAAGAATTTCAAAAAGATTAGATATATGTATATGTATAACTGAAGCATTAGCTTTATATAACCTGATTTTGAATGTTGTCTCGAACAACGTTTCTTTATTCTTTTTATTCTTCGGATAAACAAATACTACAGAAACATCTGTACTAGGTTGGCATCACTGCCCAGGCAAGCAGAGGATCCTGGAGAATCCAAGAAAAAGGAATAGAAAGGCAGCTCCAATTACCTACCCTAGTAGATCCCTGGCAATACTGTCAGAGGCTGATATTGTTGAGAAGTAAAGTATTTGGTTTGCTATGTGGCATTTAGTTTTTGATCTCTACCTTATACTTAGAACACAGTTTTTTGCATTGAAGTATAGTTGATTTACAATGTTGTGTTAGTTTCAGGTGTACAGCAAAGTGGTTCAGATATATATATATCTGAAAAAGAAAAAATATATATATGTATATATTCTTTTCCCTTATAGGTTATTACAAAATATTGAGTGTAGTTCCCTGTACTACACAGTAGGTCCTTGTTGGTTATCTATTTTATATATAGTAGTGTGTATATATTAAGCCCAAACTCCTAATTTATCCCTCCCCCACTTTCCCCTTTGATACCCATAAGTTTGTTTTCTATGTCTGTGGGTCTATTTCTGTTTTATATATAAGTTCATTTGTATCATTTTTTTTAGATTCCACATATAAGTGATATCATATGATATTTGTCTTTCTCTGTCTGGCTTACATCACTTAGTACTGAAATGGAGCAGAACCCTGTGGTCCTTGCCCCCCATGTCCTCAGCCTGCCTTATGTCTGTAGAAAAACTTTAGCCAGATTAATAAGTTTAATCAGAGAAGTGAGAAAATGCATAAACAAAGGAAAACAGTCAGAGGCGATCAAATAATAATAGTTTAGTCATTAAGCAAAGTCAAGGACCTCCTCAAGGGCTATAGATAATATTCTGAGCCATATCCTTTGAGCTGTTTTGTAGATACTGAAACCCTCACCAGGTGGAAAAAGTTAACTACATGATGACCAGACTGTAGCCATGACATAAGCTAACACAATTCCAAGAACTGGCCTCAAAGAAAAGCGAACAAACTGACCCTGGGGGCTTTCCTGGTGGCGCAGTGGTTGAGAGTCCGCCTGCCGATGCGGAGGACTCTGGTTCGTGCTCCAGTCCGGGAGGATCCCGTGGGCCGTGGCTGCTGGGCCTGCGCGTCCGGGGCCTGTGCTCCGCGGCGGGAGAGGCCACAGCAGTGAGAGGCCCGCGTAACGCAAAAAAAAAAAAACTGACCCTGGAACTGAAGACTAACTGTACTTAAAACAATCAAGATGACACTGATCAGACCACTGCATGACAAATTTCATGATGACTGTCAGAGCTGACTGTGCTGTTTCTGCATGTAGCCCCCTCCCTCCATCTATAAAAGCTCTTGCCCCTTGATTGTGGTGGGGGGAGGGGAGGAGTCAGCCTTTGGACATAAGTCCGCACCAGCCCTCCCAGGTTGCCAGACTCCGAAATAAAGCAGACTTTCCTTTCCTCCAAGCTTGCTGGCTTTTGAGCGGCAAGCAGTTTTTTTGCGCCCAAGGTGAGACCGCGCTCTCGCGATATCTGGCTCCCCAGGGGTTTTCCCAAGCAGGGCCACCGGCCAGCCATGACAACGCACCAGGACGGTTGCGGTGAGCTGCTGTTCCTGGCTATCTGGCCCTGAGAGGAAGATGTGGGGGGACGTTCCTAGCAGCTGTTGATACCATTTGTTTCAGGGATCCTCCCTGTTTCTCCCCTGCTCAGCACTGGCTGCCAACTTACGCTTTTCCTTGGTGGAATGGAAAGATGCATCTGGACAAGCTAACGGCTCCAAGACCAAGTAAGTCCACTGGTGTGCAGCTGGGCAAACTTCTCTTTTGAGCATGAAGTGCTATTTGGGCATTTTGCCAATTGGTTCTGATGTCTGTCTGCCGCTGAGGACCGTTGTGAGCGTTAGTGTCATTTGGGCGTTTTGCCAATTAGTTCTGATGTGTGTCTGACATTGAGGACCGTTTCTGAGCACAAAGTGCTATTTGGGCATTTTGCCAGTTGGTTTTGACGTACGTCTGACGTTGAGGACCATATGTGAGCACTGAGTGTCATTTGGGCATTTTGCCAATTGGTTCTGATGTGGGTCTGCCATAAAGGACCGTTTGTGGTGGGGAAGTGTTTGAGAGTCCGTATCGCTCATCCTCTCAGCGGATTTGTGGCAGTTCTGCCTTCTGGTGTGTGAGTGTGTATTCCATTTGTGTGATTGGTATTCTTGTTGCCTTCTGTAAAATGGGAAATTCAGGTTCAATTCATTAAGAAAAATTTTAGCTATGAACCTATGACTAAGAAAAGAAAGATGATTTTTTAACAGTATATGGCAACAGTAGTCTTCAGACTCTGGAGAAAATTGGTTAAGATGAAACTTTTTGAAACTCCAAAACTGGTTCTTTTTGCATATGCAGTTAGAGAAAGCTGGCTTGATTAAAATACTTTTTTCAGAATTCTGACCCTGAGAGAACAAAAATATGCCTAGGAGAAAACTTGAACTCTTACAATGTTCTTGAAATACAAACAGTCCACTTTGCCTGAGATTTTCAGCCTTGGGTTAATTAGTAGAACTTCAAGACAAAAAAAAAAAAAGAGAGAAAAAAGACTTCTAAGATGAAACTATGAGATCTCTGTCTGGATATATACATATGTGTGATGTTGTCACAAATGGTATAAAAACTTTTGGGTGAACATTTTGGAAAAATCATGTTTCAGGGATGTCTACTTAAAATAGTTTTTACAGATTTTTGGTAATTTGAAACTTTAGAGTTTTGCTAAATTAAGTTAAATGATGAGATTTATTAAAGGTCTGAATCATATTTTATACATCTTTATTGGAGTATGATTGCTTTACATCTTTGTGTTAGTTTCTGCTGTACAACAAAGTGAATCAGCTATATACATACATATATCCCCATATCCCCTCCCTCTTGAGCCTCCCTCTCACCCTCACTATCCATCACAAAGCACCGAGCTGATCTCCCTGTGCTATGCAGCAGCTCCCAACTAGCCATCCATTTTACATTTGGTAGTGTATATATGTCAATGCTACTCTCTCACTATGTCCCAGCCTCCCCTTCCCCCCCACAGTGTCCTCAAATCCATTCTCAATCTCTGCAAGGTCTGAATCATTTTTAATATAATATACTGGAAGTTTGATTGCCAGACAAGTCTAATTTTACCTGATTTTGTCTTCCTATGAAAAAAGAAAAAAACTAAAGATGTTTAGGTTTATTAAACACACATCTTATACCACATTAAAGAGAAATTGTGCTATGAGAAAAATGTATGTTTTTAGAGGTTATGGAATATGTTCTTAAGTTTGCCAATCAGAAAATGCTAATATAACAGTTTAATTACTTGTTTGTTGGTTTCGTTAAGGTCTTTTAAAGGTTAAAATTGAAAGCTCTTGCCCCTTGATTGTGGTGGGGGGAGGGGAGGAGTCAGCCTTTGGACATAAGTCCGCACCAGCCCTCCCAGGTTGCCAGACTCCGAAATAAAGCAGACTTTCCTTTCCTCCAAGCTTGCTGGCTTTTGAGCGGCAAGCAGTTTTTTTGCGCCCAAGGTGAGACCGCTTGATTGTGGTGGGGGGAGGGGAGGAGTCAGCCTTTGGACATAAGTCCGCACCAGCCCTCCCAGGTTGCCAGACTCCGAAATAAAGCAGACTTTCCTTTCCTCCAAGCTTGCTGGCTTTTGAGCGGCAAGCAGTTTTTTTGCGCCCAAGGTGAGACCGCGCTCTCGCGATATCTGGCTCCCCAGGGGTTTTCCCAAGCAGGGCCACCGGCCAGCCATGACAACGCACCAGGACGGTTGCGGTGAGCTGCTGTTCCTGGCTATCTGGCCCTGAGAGGAAGATGTGGGGGGACGTTCCTAGCAGCTGTTGATACCATTTGTTTCAGGGATCCTCCCTGTTTCTCCCCTGCTCAGCACTGGCTGCCAACTTACGCTTTTCCTTGGTGGAATGGAAAGATGCATCTGGACAAGCTAACGGCTCCAAGACCAAGTAAGTCCACTGGTGTGCAGCTGGGCAAACTTCTCTTTTGAGCATGAAGTGCTATTTGGGCATTTTGCCAATTGGTTCTGATGTCTGTCTGCCGCTGAGGACCGTTGTGAGCGTTAGTGTCATTTGGGCGTTTTGCCAATTAGTTCTGATGTGTGTCTGACATTGAGGACCGTTTCTGAGCACAAAGTGCTATTTGGGCATTTTGCCAGTTGGTTTTGACGTACGTCTGACGTTGAGGACCATATGTGAGCACTGAGTGTCATTTGGGCATTTTGCCAATTGGTTCTGATGTGGGTCTGCCATAAAGGACCGTTTGTGGTGGGGAAGTGTTTGAGAGTCCGTATCGCTCATCCTCTCAGCGGATTTGTGGCAGTTCTGCCTTCTGGTGTGTGAGTGTGTATTCCATTTGTGTGATTGGTATTCTTGTTGCCTTCTGTAAAATGGGAAATTCAGGTTCAATTCATTAAGAAAAATTTTAGCTATGAACCTATGACTAAGAAAAGAAAGATGATTTTTTAACAGTATATGGCAACAGTAGTCTTCAGACTCTGGAGAAAATTGGTTAAGATGAAACTTTTTGAAACTCCAAAACTGGTTCTTTTTGCATATGCAGTTAGAGAAAGCTGGCTTGATTAAAATACTTTTTTCAGAATTCTGACCCTGAGAGAACAAAAATATGCCTAGGAGAAAACTTGAACTCTTACAATGTTCTTGAAATACAAACAGTCCACTTTGCCTGAGATTTTCAGCCTTGGGTTAATTAGTAGAACTTCAAGACAAAAAAAAAAAAAGAGAGAAAAAAGACTTCTAAGATGAAACTATGAGATCTCTGTCTGGATATATACATATGTGTGATGTTGTCACAAATGGTATAAAAACTTTTGGGTGAACATTTTGGAAAAATCATGTTTCAGGGATGTCTACTTAAAATAGTTTTTACAGATTTTTGGTAATTTGAAACTTTAGAGTTTTGCTAAATTAAGTTAAATGATGAGATTTATTAAAGGTCTGAATCATATTTTATACATCTTTATTGGAGTATGATTGCTTTACATCTTTGTGTTAGTTTCTGCTGTACAACAAAGTGAATCAGCTATATACATACATATATCCCCATATCCCCTCCCTCTTGAGCCTCCCTCTCACCCTCACTATCCATCACAAAGCACCGAGCTGATCTCCCTGTGCTATGCAGCAGCTCCCAACTAGCCATCCATTTTACATTTGGTAGTGTATATATGTCAATGCTACTCTCTCACTATGTCCCAGCCTCCCCTTCCCCCCCACAGTGTCCTCAAATCCATTCTCAATCTCTGCAAGGTCTGAATCATTTTTAATATAATATACTGGAAGTTTGATTGCCAGACAAGTCTAATTTTACCTGATTTTGTCTTCCTATGAAAAAAGAAAAAAACTAAAGATGTTTAGGTTTATTAAACACACATCTTATACCACATTAAAGAGAAATTGTGCTATGAGAAAAATGTATGTTTTTAGAGGTTATGGAATATGTTCTTAAGTTTGCCAATCAGAAAATGCTAATATAACAGTTTAATTACTTGTTTGTTGGTTTCGTTAAGGTCTTTTAAAGGTTAAAATTGTAATATGTAATTAAACCTACTAAAAATGATAAAGGAGGCATTTCAGTGTGTAAAGCAAGTAGGCTGTGTGTTATTGGCGAGAGAAGGTATAAAGAATGGAAATATTTTTGTTGAGGGATAAAAGGAGAATAATTTTGGTCTACAGTTGGTTGTTTCTGGATGGAAAAAAAATGGGACAAATTAATATGGATACAGAAAGTGATAAATGACTTGTGAAAAAGGAACTTTGAGAAAATAATTTTGTATGTTGTCAGGATTGATTAAAATTGGATTTAATTTAATTAGATAAATGAATTGTGTTATTAATAGTAGCTGGTATAAGACTGGAATTTGGTTTTCTCTCTCTGTTAAGAGAACAACTTTTTCCTGGTATTGAGCTGCTTTTGATAAGAGATTGTAAGTTTCTTTCTCTAGCTAACTTTGAGTTTTCCAGAAGGCCCCTGAGGCACCTCAGAGGGAAATATTGATAAGAAATTTAAAGAATTCTAATAGAAAGCTATTGTTTTACTACTAAACATATTTTTGACCCCAATGTTCAACACGGCAAAAATTGTCTAGTGAGGTTCTCACAGAGTATAACTACTTATGATGTATGTCACTGATGGCTTTAAGTCTATTGCTAAAAGCATACGTGCAACGTTTGTTTGTCAGTTGGATATAATTGATAAAATGTATAGCCTATAAAGTGTTTCCCTGTCAGCATATCCCTCTGTACTTGGGAGGGAGAAGTAAGAAGGCTATTAGCAGAGCGAAGACATAGGAGGGAAGCAGCAGTGGATATTAGGTAATTTTTAAGAAATATAATTTACAAAACAGACACTAAAATAAGTGGAAAACTTAAAGACAAATTAAGTTAGAAGAAATAGAAAACGTTGTCAGAGTTACTCACTACCAACCCCTCATCACCCCCACACACACACGCATGCCACACAACACACACACACACACACACACACACACACACACACACACACAAAACTACCACCTATAAAAGTACCTTATTCAGATTGTTTCATAGAGGAAACCAAATTTTTTTTTTTTTTTGCAGTACGCGGGCCTCTCACTGTTGTGGCCTCTCCCGTTGCAGAGCACAGGCTCTGGACGCACAGGCTCGGTGGCCATGGCTCATAGGCCTAGCCACTCCACAGCATGTGGGATCTTCCCAGACTGGGGCACAAAGCTGTGTCCCCTGCATCAGCAGGCAGACTCTCAACCACTGCACCACCAGGGAAGCCCAGAGGAAACCAAATTTTTAAAGGCAAATAATTCCAATGCTACTTAAACTACTGAACAGACAAAAATCAATATAAATAAGACATTGCAGTAATACCTAAACCTGATGAAGACAGCACACAAAAAAAATACAAAACACAGTGTCTGGCCTTACATTTAGGTCTTTAATCCATTTTGAGTTTATTTTTGTGTATGGTGTTAGGGAATGTTCTAATTTCATTCTTTTACATGTAGCTGTCCAGTTTCCCCAGAAACACTTATTGAAGAGGCTGTCTTTTCTCCATTGTATATTCTTGCTTCTTTTATCAAAAATAAGGTGACCATATGTGCATGGGTTTATCTCTGGGCTTTTGATCCTGTTCCACTGATCTATAGTTCTGTTTTTCTGCCAGTACCATACTGTCTTGATTACTGTAGCTTTGTAGTATAGTCTGAAGTCAGGGAGCCTGATTCCTCCAGCTCCGTTTTCCTTTCTCAAGATTGCTTTGGCTATTTGGGGTCTTTTGTGTTTCCATACAAATTGTGAAATTTTTTGTTCTAGTCCTGTGAAAAATGCCATTGGTAGTTTGATAGGGATTGCATTGAATCTTTAGATTGCTTTGGGTAGTATAGTCATTTTCACAGTGTTGATACTTCCAATCCAAGAACATGGTATATCTCTCCATCTGTTTGTATCATCTTTAATTTCTTTCAGCAGTGTCTTATAGTTTTCTGCATACAGGTCTTTTGTCTCCTTAGGTAGGTTTATTCCTAGGTAGTGGAAAACGTAGGCAGAACACTCTATGACATAAATCACAGAAAGATCCTTTTTGACCCATCTCCTAGAGAAATGGAAATAAAAACAAAAATAAACAAATGGGACCTAATGAAACTTAAAAGCTTTTGCACAGCAAAGGAAACCATAAACAAGACCAAAAGACAACCCTCAGAATGGGAGGAAATATTTGCAAATGAAGCAACTGACAAAGGATTAATCTCCAAAATTTACAAGCAGCTCATGCAGCTCAATATCAACAAAACAAACAACCCAATCCAAAAATGGGCAGAAGACCTAAATAGACATTTCTCAAGAGAAAATATACAGATTGCCAACAAACACATGAAAGAATGCTCAACACATCACTAATCATTAGAGAAATGCAAATCAAAACTACAATGAGGTATCACCTCACACCAGTCAGAATGGCCATCATCAAAAAATCTACAAACAATAAATGCTGGAGAGGCTGTGGAGAAAAGGGAACCCTCTTGCACTGTTGGTGGGAATGTAAATTGATACAGCCACTATGGAGAACAGTATGGAGGTTCCTTAAAAAACTAAAAGTAGAACTACCATATGACCCAGCAATCCCACTACTGGGCATATACCCTGAGAAAACCATAATTCAAAAAGAGTCATGTACCACAATGTTCATTGCAGCTCTATTTACAAAAGACAGGACATGGAAGCAACCTAAGTGTGCATTGACAGATGAATGGATAAAGATGTGGCACATATATAAAATGGAATATTACTTAACCATAAACAGAAACAGAATTGAATTATTTGTAGTGAGGTGGATGGACATAGAGTCTGTCCTACAGAGTGAAGTAAGTCAGAAAGAGAAAAACAAATACCGTATGCTAACACATATATATGGAATCTAAAAAAAAAAAAAAGAAAGGTTATGAAGAAACTAGGGGCAGGACGGGAATAAAGATGCAGACTTAGAGAATGGACTTGAGGACAAGGGGTGGGGGAAAGGTAAGCTGAGACAAAGTGCGAGAGTGGCATAGACATGTATACTACCAAACGTAAAATGGATAGCAAGCAGGAAGCAGCCACATAGCACAGGGAGATCAGCTCAGTGCCTTGTGAGCACCTAGAGGGGTGGGATAGGGAGGGTGGGAGGGAGACGCAAGAGGGAGGAGATATGGGGATATATGTATATGTATAGCTGAGTCACTTTGTTATAAAGCAGAAACTAACACACCACTGTAAAGCAATTATTCTCCAATAAAGATGTTAAAAAAAAATACAAAACACAAATTGCCTAATTAAAATATCAGCAAACAGAATCTTGAATTATATTAAATGAATGAGTGGGATTTATTCTAGGAATAAAATACATATAGTTAGTCATATATATATATTTAGTATTAAGAAATTATCAGGGATCATTTCCAATTGTGCTACAAAGGAATTTGATAAAATTCAACATCCATCTGTGTATGTCTTTTGCCTATTTTTCAATTGGGTTATAAGACTATTAATGTATAGAGTTCATATGGGAAAAATATTAATTTGTAGGAGGACTTTATATATTCTACATGCAATTCCTTTATGTCAAATGTTTTCTCCTGGTTTGTGGTTTGTCTTTTAATTCCCCGTATGGCTTCTTTTGAAGAACAGAGGTTTTTAATTTTAGTCTAATCAACTGTATTAATATTTTCCATTTTTTTTATTATTTAAGCATCATTCTCCAAAAAAGTCTGTTAGTTTTTATGGTTCAACATCTGCTCTTCAAAATTAAGCTCTTAACAAAATAGAAATATATAGACACTTCCTTAACATAATAAAATATATACATCCAATTCAAAAGCTAGTGCCATGATTAATGAGGAAACCTAAGAAGTAACCCATTAAAAGCAAAAACAAAACTAGGATCTCCATCATCCCCACCACTATTCAACATTTTTCTGAACATATTAGCCAAAGCAATTAGAGAAGAGAAAGTTACCTAAAGTACATAAAATGGAAAGGAAGAGGTTAAGTCATTTGTATACGGTAGGATCATATACTTGGAGAACCTAGGAGAATTCACTAAAAAGCTATTTTGAACAAGAAAATTCAGCAAAGTGACTAAATGCAATATTAATATACAGAAATTAGTAGCTCTTTTATAAAACCAACAACCAAATAGAGCCATTTTACAATATAAATACACTTTTTTCAATGTGCAAGATGTACATGGTTAAATGTTTTAAATGCTATGAAGGCCTAAAAGAAGACTTGAATAGCTGGAAAGTCATACTTTTTGACAGCAAGATTCAATATTGTGAAGATGATATACCTGTGAATTTAACATAATCCCATTAAAAGTATCAAAGCAATTTCTTTTAACCAGACAAGCTGATTCTAAATTCAAGTGGGAAATATTAAACAGACAGGATAATTCTGAAAAAGAAGAAAAGGGGAAGACTAGCCATAAAGATACTAAAACATAAATATTATATAAAATGTAATAATAATTAAAAGTGATATACTGAAGCATAACCAAGCAAACAGAGCAACTGAACAGAAAAGAAATGTCCGAAAGAGGTCCAAACACGTCTAAGAATTTGTTATACAATAAAGGTACTATTTCAAATTGGCAGGGAAACGATGGCACTGAAAAAACTGGGAAAAATGGTCAGCATGAGATGATGTCACCAAAATGGCAGCAAAGAAAGCCCAGCCTCCATCCCCCAACAAAGATCAACAGTTAGGCAGATATCCATGAATAAAAACAGCACTGGGAGAGCTCTGGAGTCCACTTAAGAAACTTCAACAGCACGGTGGAACAAAAAAAAACAAAAAAAAAAACTGAGAATGGCCACACATAAAGGGAAAGAAGACAGCTTTATTTTGCCTGCATTGCCCCATCCCCCAAACTGGCATTTCTCAGTGCCAAGAGGGAACTCCCCAGTGAGAAAGAGTTCCCCTCACTGGGAAAGATAAGCAGGATGACCAATGAGCTTCCTCAGGCTTTCAGGACACTGCACAAATGTCCTGTTTCAGTTTCACCCCACCCAGACCAGCAAAGCTGAGATATATATAGACAGTTAGGAAAAGAAAGAAAAGCAGGGTATACCAATAGCAGCCATGCAAAAGAAGTCATTCTGTTTCCCAGTGATTTGCTATGCAGATAAGCCCAGCAGTTTTTGCCAATGCAGCTGTACACTTGCATGCCACCAGCCTGATACCTCTCACTGGCCTCCACTGCTGTGCACATCCAGAGGATGCTGACATCCAAGGCTTCCACAGCTGTTTTGGGCCTGAATCAGGCCCTGTTTTCTGTCACTGGTCTGAACCACTGCACTCACCTGCAGCTATTCCCTCCAGCTGTGGATCTGCACACCCCAGCCTGACTCCCATCACCAGCCTCCACTGCCATGTGCTCATCATGAGACCCAGCAGCCATGGCAGTACCTAGTGACAACCAGGGCCCCCACACCTGCCAGTGCACCTGCAGTTGGCCTTGGCCCTTGCCGTCTGCCCTGAACCCCACCATCTACACAGGCACCTGCAGTTGGCCCCTGTAGCCAAGTGTGTACACACCACTGACTCCAGCCACCACTGCTGCCTGGTCCCTAGGTGCTGGACCTAAGGGTGACACTAAGGATCCCAAGAGACCATGCAGCCACTGAGGACCCCCTCCAGTGTTCACCAAGGACTACATAATTGTTCATGTTGTGGACCCCAGTGACCTGGTGCCATGACACATCCCTGCACTTGGTGCCCTGCAGCACTACATCATGCTCCACCATGCCCCTGCTGTAGGTGAGTCTTCCCTTAACAAAGTCAGTCAACAAAGTCTAGAAGAGGTGACTGCTTCTTCAAATTCACAGACACCTATGCAAGGCTACAAGGATCATGAAGAATCAGAGTAATGTAACTCCACCAAAGGAAAATAGAAACCCCCAGTAACTAGCCCCAAAGAAATGGAGATCCAGGAATTGCCCAAAAAAGAATTCAAAATAATTGTTCTAAAGATGCTCAGAGAGGTCTAAGAGAACACAGATAAGCAACTTAATGATATCAGGAGATAAAAACAAAATGAGAAGTTCAACAAAGAGATAGGAAACAAAAAAGAACCAAACAGAAATTTTGGAGCTGAAGAATACAATAACTGAAGAATTCAATAGAGAGGTTTAAGAACTAATTGATCAAGCAGAAGTAAGAATCAGTGAGCTCCAAGACAAATCAATTGAAATTATCCAATCAGAGGAGCAGAAAGAAAACAGAATAGAAAGGAATGAAGAAAGCCTACAGGGCTTATGAGAGCAAAAAAAGGTGCTCTCACTGCCTCTTGCAAGAGCACTGGAATCACAACTAACTGCTGAACAGTCGTCGACAGGAAGACACTGGAACTCACCAAAAAAGACACCCCACATCCAAAGACAAAGGAGAAGCCATAATGAGACAGTAGGAGGGGTGCAGTCACAATAAAATCAAATCCCATAACTGCCTGGTGGGTGACTCACAGACAGGAGGAGATTTATACCACAGAACTCCACCCACTGGAGTGAAGATTCTGAGCCCCACGTCAGGCTTCCCAACCTGGGGGTCCGGCAACGGGAGGAGGAATTCCTAGAGAATCAGACTTTGAAGGCTAACAGGATTTGATTACAGGACCTCAACAGGACTGGGGGAAACAGAGACTCCACTCTTGGAGGACACACACAAAGTAGTGTGTACATCGGGACCCAGGGGAAGGAGCAGTGACCCCACAGGACACTGACAGACCTACCTGCTAGTGTTGGAGGCTTTCCTGCAGAGGCGGGGGATGGCTGTGTCTCACTGTGAGGACAAGGACACTGGCAGCAGAACTTCTGGGAAGTACTCCTTGGCATGAGCCCTCCGAGAGTCCACCATTAGCCCCACCAAAGAGCCTGGGTAGGCTCCAGTGTTGGGTCACCTTAGGCCAAACAACCAACAGGGAGGGAACCAAGACCCACCCATCAGCAGAAAAGCAGGTTAAAGTTTTACTGAGCTCTGCCACCAGAGCAAGACCCAGCTCTACCCACCACCAGTCCTTCCCATCAGGAAACTTCTACAAGCTTTTAGATAGCCTAATCCACCAGAGGGCAGACAGCAGAAGCAAGAAGAACTACAAACCTGCAGCCTGTGGAACAAAAACCACATTCACAGAAAGATAGACAAGATGAAAAGGCAGAGGGCTATGTACCAGATGAAGGAACAAGATAAAACCCCAGAAAAACAACAAAATGAAGTGGAGATAGGCAACCTTGCAGAAAAAGAATTCAGAATAATGATAGTGAAGATGATCCAGGACCTCGGAAAAAGAATGGAGGCAAAGATCGAGCAGATGCAAGAAATGTTTAACAAAGGCCTAGAAGAATTAAAGGACAAACAGAGATGAACGATACAATAACTGAAATGAAAAATACACTACAAGGAATCAATAGCAGAATAACTGAGGCAGAAGAACAGACAAGTGACCTGGAAGACAGAATGGTGGAATTCACTGCTGTGGAAAAGAATAAAGAAAAAAGAATGAAAAGAAATGAAGACAGCCTAAGAGACCTCTGAGACAACATTAAACTCAACAACATTCACATTATAGGGGTTCCAGAAGGAGAAGAGAGAGAGAAAGGACCCGAGAAAATATTTGAAGAGATTATAGCCAAAAACTTCCCTAACATGGGAAAGGAAATAACCACCCATGTCCAGGAAGCACAGAGAATCCCATACAGGATAAACCCACAGAGAAGCATGCTGAGACACATAGTAATCAAATTGGTAAAAATTAAAAACAAAGTAAGGGAAGAATGACAAATGACATACAAGGGAACTCCCATAAGGTTAACAGCTGATTTCTCAGCAGAAACTCTACAGGCCAGAAGGGAGTGGCATGACATATTTAAAGTGATGAAAGGGAACAACCTAAAACCAGGATTACTCTACCCAACAAAGATCTCATTGAGATTTGATGGAGAAATCAAAAGCTTTACAGACAAGCAAAAGCTGAGATAATTCAGCACCACCAAACCAGCTCTACAACAAATACTAAAGGAACTTCTCTAAAGTGGGAAATACAAGAGAAGAAAAGGACCTATAAAAACAAACACAAAACAATTAAGAAAATGGTAATAGGAACATACATATTGATAATTACCTTAAAGGTGAATGGATTAAATGCTCCAACCAAAAGACACAGGCTTGCTGAATGGATACAAAAACAAGACCCATATATATGCTGTCTACAAGAGACCCATTTCAGACCTAGGGACACATTCAGACTGAAAGTGAGGGGATAGAAAAAGATATTCCATGCAAATGGAAATCAACAGAAAGCTGGAGTAGCAATACTCATATCAGATAAAATAGACTTTAAAATAAAGAATGTTACAAGAGACAAGGAAGGACACTACATAATGATCAAGGGATCAATCCAAGGAGAAGATATAAAAATTGTAAATATTTATCCACCCAACATAGGAGCACCTCAATACATAAGGCAACTACTAAAAGCTATAAAAGAGGAAATCCACAGTAACACAATAATACTGGGGGACTTTAACACCTCACTTACACCAATGAACAGATCATCCAGACAGAAAATTAATAAGAAAAAACTTTAAATGACACAATAGACCAGATAGATTTAATTGATATTTATAGGACACTCCATCGAAAAACAGCAGATTACACTTCCTTCTCAAGTGCACACAGAACATTCTCCAGGATAGATCACATCTTGTATCACCAATTGAGCCTCAGTAAATTTTTAAAAATTGAAATCATATCAAGCATCTTTGCCGACCAAACACTATGACATTAGAAATCAATTACAGGGAAAAAAACTTAAAAACAAAACACATGGAGGCTAAACAATATATTACTAAATAACCAAGAGATCACTGAAGCAATCAAAGAGGAAATCAAAAATTACCTAGAGACAAATGAAAACGAAAACAAGATGACCCAAAACCTATGGGATGCAGCAAAACCAGTTCTAAGAGGGAAGTTTATACCAATACAATCCTACCGCAAGAAACAACAAACATCTCAAATAAACACTCTAACCTTACACCTAAAGGAACTAGAGAAAGAAGAACAAACAAAACCCAAAGTTAGTGGAAGGAAAGAAATCATAAAGATCAGATCAGAAATAAATGAAAAAGAAATGAAGGAAACAATAGCAAAGATCAATGAAACTAAAAGCTGGTTTTTTGAGAAGATAAACAACATTGATAAACCTTTAGCCAGACTCATCAAGAAAAAGAGGGAGAGGATTCAAATCATTAAAATTAAAAAAGAAAAAGGAGAAGTTACAACAGACACTGCAGAAATACAAAGCACCCTAAGAGACTACTACATGCAACTCTATGCCAATAAAATGGACAACCTGGAAGAAACAGATAAATTCTTAGAAAGGTATAACCTTCCAAGACTGAATCAGGAAGAAAAAGAAAATATGAACAGACCTATCACAAGTAATGAAATTGAAACTGGGATAAAATATCTTCCAACAAACAAAAGGACCAGATGGCTTCACAGGTGAATTATATCAAACATTTAGAGAAGAGCTAACACCCATCCTTCTCAAACTCTTACAAAAAATTGTGGGAGAAGGAATACTCCCAAACTCATTCTACAAGGCCACCATCACCCTGATACCAAAGCCAGACAAAGATGCTACAAAAAAAGAAAATTACAGACCAATATCATTGATGAATATAGATGCAAAAATCCTCAACAAAGTACTAGCAAACAGAATTCAACAACACATTAAAAGGATCATACACCATGATCAAGTGAGATTTATCCCAGGGCTGCAAGGATTCTTCAATATATGCAAATCAATCAATGTGATACACCATATTAACAAATTGAAGACTAAAAACCATATGATCATCTCAATAGATATAGAAAAGCTTTTAACAAAAATCAGCACCCATTTATGATAAAAACTCTCCAGAAATCTGGCATACAGGGAATATACCTCAACATAATAAAGGACACATATGACAAGCCCACAGCAAACATCATTCTTAATGGTGAAAAACTGAAAGCGTTTCCTCTAAGATCAGGAAAAACACAAGGATGTCCACTCTTGCCACTATTATTCAACATAGTTTTGGAAGTCCTAGCCAAGTAATCAGAGAAGAAAAAGAAATAAAAGGCATCCAAATCAGAAAAGAAGTAAAACTGTCGCCGTTTGCATATGACATGATACTATATATAGAAAATCCTAAAGATGCCACGAGAAAACTACTAGAGTTAGTCAATGAATTTGGTAATGTAGCAGGATACAAAATTAATGCACAGAAATCTCTTGCATTGCTATATACCAACGAGAAAAGATCAGAAAGAGAAATTAAGGAAACACTCACATTTACTATTGCAACAAAATGAATAAAATACCTAGGAATAAACCTACCTAAGGGGACAAAAGACCTATATGCAGAAAACTATAAGACACTGATGAAAGAAATTAAAGATGATCCAAACAGATGGAGAGATATACCATGTTCTTGGATTGGAACAATCAATATTGTGAAAATGACTATAATACCCAAAGTAATCCACAGATTCAATGCAATCCCTATCAAATTATCAATGGCATTTTTTACAGAACTAGTACAAAAAATCTTAAAATATGTATGGAGACACAAAAGACCCCGAATAGCCAAAGCAATCTTGAGGGGAAAAAATGGAGCTGGATGAATCAGACTCCCTGACTTCAGACTATACTACAATGCTACAATAATCAGGGCAATATGGTACTGGCACAAACACAGAAATATAGATCAACGGAACAGGATAGAAAGCCCAGAGTTATACCCACACACCTATAGTCAACTAATCTATGTAAAAGGAGGCAAGAATATACAATGGAGAAAAGACAGTCTCTTCAGTAAGTGGTGCTGGGAAAACTGGACAGCTGCATGTAAAAGAATGAAATTAGAACACTCCCTAACACCATACACAAAAATAACCTCCAAGGGCTTCCCTGGCGGCGCAATGGTTGAGAGTCCACCTGCCGATGCAGGGGACGCGAGTTCGTGCCCCGGTCCGGGAAGATCCCACATGCCGTGGAGCGGCTGGGCCCATGAGCCATGGCCGCTGAGCCTGCGCGTCCAGAGCCTGTGCCCCACAACGGGAGAGGCCACAAAAGTGAGAGGCCCGCATACCGCAAAAAAAAAATAACCCCCAAATGGATTGAAGACCTAAATGTAAGACCAGACAGTATAAAATTCTTAGAGGAAAACATAGGAAGAATACACTTTGACATAAATCACAGCAAGATCTTTTTTGACCCACCTCCTAGAGTAATGGAAATAAAAACAAAAATAAACAAATGAGACCTAATGAAACTTAAAAGCTTTTGCATAGCAAAGGAAACTATAAACAAGATGAAAAGACACCCCTCAGAATGGGAGAAAATATGTGCAAACAAATCAACATACAAAGGATTAATCTCCAAAATATACAAACAGCTCATGCAGGTCGATATCAAAAAACGAACAACCCAATCAAAAAATGGGCAGAAGACCTAAATAGACATCTCTCCAAAGAAGACACACAGATGGCCAAGAGGCACATGAAAAGCTGCTCAACATCACTAATTATTAGAGAGATGCAAAGCAAAACTACAGTGAGGTATCACCTCACACCGGTTAGAATGGGCACCATCAGAAAATCTACAAACAACAAATGCTGGAGAGGGTGTGGAGAAAAGGGAACCCTCTTGCACTGTTGGTGGGAATGTAAATTGATACAGCCACTATGGAGGTTCCTTAAAAAACTAAAAATAGAATTACCATATGACCCATCAATACCACTACTGGGCATATACCCAGAGAAAACCATAATTCAAAATGACACACGCACCCCAATGTTCATTGCAGCACTATTTACAATAGTCAGGCCATGGAAGCAACCTAAATGCCCATCGACAGATGAATGGATAAAGATGTGGTACATATATACAATGGAATATTAGCCATAAAAAGGAACAAAATTGGGTCATTTGTAGAGACATGGATGGACCTAGAGACTGTCATACAGAGTGAAGTAAGTCAGAAAGAGAAAAACAAATATCGTATATTAATGCATATATGTGAAATCTAGAAAAATGGTGCAGATGAACCAGTTTGCAAGACAGAAATAGAGACACAGATGTAGAGAACAAATGTATGGACACCAAAAGGGAAACATGGCAGGGGTGGTGGTGGTGTGATGAATTGGGTGATTGGGATTGACATATATACACTAATATGTATATAATGGATAACTAATAAGAACCTGATGTATAAAAAAATAAATAAAGGGCTTCCCTGGTGGCGCAGTGGTTGAGAGTCCGCCTGCCGATGCAGGGGATACGGGTTCGTGCCCCGGTCTGGGAAGATCCCACATGCCGTGGAGCGGCTGGGCCCGTGAGCCATGGCCGCTGAGCCTGCTCGTCCGGAGCCTGTGCTCCACAATGGGAGAGGCCACAACAGTGAGAGGCCCACATACCGCAGAAAAAAAAATAAATAAATAAATAAATAAATAAATAAAATAAAATTCAAAATAAAACAACCTGCTGTATAAAAAAATTAATAAAATAAAATTTAAAAAAATCAGAAGTGAAAGAGGAGACATTCCAATTGTTACCTCAGAAATACAAAGGTTATACATAGTAGTTATAAGAAATGACTATAAACAGTTATATGTCAACAAATTGGATAATGTAGAAGAAGTAAATTCCTAGAAACATACAACCTACCAACTAAATCATAAGAGCACAAAAAATCTGAAGAGACATTAGCAAGTAAGGAAATAAAATCAATAATCAAAAATCTACCAACAACAAGAAAAAAAGCCAAGGACCAGTTAGTTTCACTGATGAATTCTACCAAACTTTTAAAAAAAGAATTAATGCCAGTTATTCTCAAACTCCTCCAAAAAATTGAAGAGGAGGGAATACTCCCAAACATCTTTCACAAGGTTAGCATTACCTTAATACCAAAGCCAGATAAGGAAAAGAAGACTACAAGAAAACTACAGACCAATATCCTTGATGAATATAGATGCAAAAATTCTCAACAAAATATTGGCAAGCCAAATTCAGTAGTACATTAAATGACCAAGTGGGATTTATCCCTGGGATGCAAGGATGGTTCAGTACATGCAAATCGATAAATGTGATACACCAGGTTAATAGACTAAAAGATAAATATTACACTATCATCTCAGTAGATGCAAAAGAGGCATTTGACAAAATACAACATCCTTTCATGATCAAAAAATGCTCAACAAATTGAGTAGAGAAGCATATCTCAACATAATAAAGGCCATATATGACAAGCCTACAGCTAACATCATACTCAATGATGAAAGATTGAAAGCTTTTCCCCTAAGATCAGGAACAAGACAAGGGTGCCCACTTCCACCACTTCTATTCAACATAGAACTGGAAGTCCTAGCCAGAGCAATGAGGTAAGAAAAAGAAATGAAATGCATCAGAATTGGAAAGGAAGAAGTGAAGTTGTCTCTATTTGCAGATGACACAGTTTTATATACAGAAAATCCTAAAGACTCCACCAAAAAACTGTTAGATATAATAAAAAAATTCAGTAAAGTTGCAGGATGTAAAATTAACATACAAAAATCAGTAGCATTTCTATACATTAACAATGAACTATCTGAAAAAGAAGTAAAGGAAATGATCCCATTAACAATAGCATCAAAAACAATAAAATATTTAGGAATAAATTTAACCAAGGAGGTGAAAAACTCCACACTCAAAACTACAAGACTTGGATGAAAGAAACTGAAGAAGACACAAACAAATGGAAAGATATCCCATGTTCATGGATTGGAAGAATTATTATTATTAAAATACATATGGAACCACAAAAGACCCTAAATAGTCAAAGCAATCCTGAGAAAGAAAACAAAGCTAAAGGCATCACAATTCCTGATTTCAAACTATACGATGAAGCTATAGTAATCAAAACAGTATGGTACTGGCATTTAAAAAGACATATAGACTAACTGAAAAGAATAAAGAGCCCAGAAATAAGATCCACATATACAGTCAACTAGTGTTTGACAAGGGAGCGAAGAATACTCAGTGGGAACAGTATAATACCTTCAATAAGTGGTGCTGGGAAAACTGGGTAACCACATGCAGAAGAATGAAATTGGACCCCTATCTTACACCCCCCACAAAAATTAACTTAAAATGGATTAAGGACTTAAACGTAAGACCTGAAACCAGTCGTGATGTTTGATAAGGGAGCCAAAAATACTCCGTGGAGAACTGAACTGAAACCACAGAACTCTTAGAAGAAAATTTGGGGAAAAACTCCTTGATATTGGACTTGGCAATGAGCTTTTTTTTTGTCTATAACACCTAAGGCACAAGCAACAAAAGCAAAAACAAACAAGTGGCTACATCAAACTTAAAAGCTTCTGCACAGCAAAACAAATTATCAACAAAATGAAAAGGCAGCCTACAAAACAGGAGAAAATATTTGCAAACCACATATCTAATAAGAGGTTAATATCCAAATATATATAAGGAATTCATACAACTCAATAGCAAAAAAAAAATCCAACTTAAAAATGGACAAAGGATCATAAAGACATTTTTCCAAAGAAGACATACAGATGGCCAACAGATACATGAAAAGATGCTCAGCATCATTAATCAGCAGGGTAGGAAATGCAAATCAAAACCACAGTGAGATATCACCTCACACCTGTTAGAATGGCTACTATCAAAAAGACAAGAGATAACAATTGCTGGCAAGGTTGTGGAAAAAAGGGAACCCTTGTGCACTATTGGTGGAAGTGTAAATTGGTACAGTCATGGAAAACGGTATGAAGTTTCCTCAAAATATTAAAAATAGATCTACCATATGATCCAGAAAGTCCACTTCTGACTATATATCCAAAGGAAATGAAACAGGATCTTGAAAAGGTATCTGCACTCCCATGTTCATTGCAGCATTATTTACAATAGCCAAGCTACAGAAACACCCCAAAGTGTCCACTGATGGATGAATGGATAAAGAAAATGTGATATGTATACACACACACACACACACACACACACACACACACTGTAATATTATTATTCAACCATGAAAAAGAAGAAAATCCTGCCATTTGCAACAACATTGGATGGACCTTGAGGGCATTATGCTAAGTGAAATAAGTCAGACAGAGAAAGACAAATACTGTGTGATCTCACTTGTATGTGGAATCTAAAGTAACCAAACTCACAGAAACAGAGATCAGATTGGTAGTTGCCAGAGACAACTGGGGCTAAGTGGGAGACGGGGACTGGGAAAATGGGTGAAGGTGGTCAAAAGGTACAAACTTCCAGTTATAAGATAAATAAGTTCTATGGACCTAATGTGCAGCATGGTGATTGTTGTTACTAATATTGTATTATATTCTCTTTTATTGAAGTATAGTTGATTTACAACTTATGCTAATAAATTCAAGAATTAAGATGGACAAATTGTTTGAATGATACAAACTACCAAAGCTCATTGGTGTATCAAAGCTCAGTGGCCTAGACTGCTTCACTGATTAATTGTGTGAAAAAGTTAAGGAGGAAAAAAACCCCAAAAAACAAAAAGAAAAGTTAAGGAGAAAATAATACCAATCCTATACAAACTCTTCCAGAAAATAGAGGAATGCCGAGTCAGCACCAGATG
>NW_006797755.1:1770035-1783093 GCF_000442215.2 Lipotes vexillifer
AGTCAGCACCAGATGCCCCTGTATAGAAGGTTTGCCTCCACCTTCCCAGTGTATCAGAAAGTGGCTCTCTTGTACTCTTACAAAAGCACAGATCTGCTGAGAATTAACACAGATTAAGTGAAAAGAAAGAGTAGAAAATATTTGCAAATATCCTTTGCCAACTTTGCCTTATGCAGTTTGAAACCACCACTTCCAAACAGCTTCTTTTCGTAAAATGTACCAGGGTGACCGACTATCCGTTTGCCTGGGGCTTTCCTCGTTGTGGCACGGAAAGTCCTACATTCTGGAAAACCCCTCAGTCCCAGGAACACCAAAATGATGATGGCCACCCTCTCTGACCCTGAATTTCATTGCTCTGTAAGCCCAAACGTTACTCTAAACCTCAGGAAAATTTCTGCTTCTTTAAGTTGACTCCCACACATTTTCATCAAAAGAGAATTTAATTATAAAGCAGAAAATACTAGCATGAGAGTATCATTCTTATCCTTATTTTATTGATATAAACTCCAGCCCCTCTTGTTTTCAAGTACCAAATGTGCATTAATTAAAAAAAAAAAAAACTAAAACTGCAAAAAAAAAATCCTATGAGGACAATTCTTACATTTCAAAACTTAGAATTCAAGGAATTGTTTTTCTCTGACTTTAAGAATTTTATTTTAACAAGAGGCATCAGAAGACAGTGTTTACAATCAATTGCATTCAGTCCTAAAGGTATGGCTTGTACTTACCTCTTATTTCCACCAGATGGCAGACATGAGTGCTATGTCTGTGCTTTTTTGCCTAAGATTCTGAATTGAGTTAGATTTTTCTCAGTTCAAAGTCATAAATCAGAAATGTCCTTAGAGTGACCTATGGATGTAAATTACCAGAATTTATCATCTGCTGTTACATATGTGGGATCTTTCCTGATGTCCTGCCTCAGAGAGTCATTTATTAAGTGTGTTCAAAAGGAACTTTTCCTTTGAGGCCCCACGATGTGGTCACTGCAGTGGAAAGCCTGTTTCCCATGCTTAATGACATACCACTCTAGGAGCAAGGGACGGAGATGAAGAACACTTGGAGAGACATGAGAAGGAGCAAAAGGAAGGGGCTGGATAATACATTCCATGTCTCAGTATCTGTTACAATCTCTAAAATGAATAAATTGAAAGGTGCGAACATACAGCATCTTAAGAACTTCCTGAGTTTCCAAGTCATCAACTCTGAGTAATACCAATCTTTATCTGTTCTTGAAACAAATTTATAAGGTCACTTCTTTCCGTTTGACAAATTATGTATCTGTAAGTGGGGCACAATTTATTCACACTACACTGAGATATACAAAGAAAATAGTTTCTATATTTTTCTGTTATCTAATCTAGCTTACCAACCCCCATCCTCTTTATGGGTAAAGGAGAACTTTAAGCTTGCTGAAAAATAATGTCCAGTCACTTCTCATTAAGCAGCCTCCTTTTGGTTTGCAGTAGTTCTCCTCAGATAAAACTCATTCTTTCAGAATGTTTCCCTCCCCTCCCTCCTCTTCCCCAAGCTGGCATCTTGGGATGCAGTAAAGAAAATTTCATTCTTCTGGAGACACTGGGGTATCCCTGGGTCCTTACCGACCTCAGAGGTGAGGGTGTATTTTATGCACCAGGTCAGACTCACCCTGCTGACATCCACTCTCTCCATTCCTTCAGGACTCTGCAGTCCTCCCTGCTGATTTAGCAACATCAGCCCGAGCCCTTTTCTCAGCTGAACATCCCTCCTGAGATGGGGCTTTGATTTCCAGACCAAGTGGTCCACTCGGTAGCCTTTAGTTTCAAGATTACCTCCCCCCACTCCCCTCCCCTACTGCATCCATGTTCCTGGCAAGGTTATCAGCCTTTCTCACAGAACATCCACGCCATCTACACGCCTTCCACCCCACGTTGGAAGTAAGGGGTCTCTGAGAAGCCCAACGCAGGCCCCACCTCCACCTAGCCAAGCTACACCTGGCTATAAAGTAGAAGCAGGCCTGCACACCAGAAAACAAAGGAAACTGTCATGCTGGGACTAATTACTACGAAAACTTACCGGTAGGACACAAAACAGCATTTGAAGTTTCATTTTTTAAAATGTTAAAACTATAGGAAGTGAGAGAAAAAGTGAAGCATGAAATCATAATATACTTTCCATTTGGATCTGTGAAAGGTTGATTGCCTGATTCAACATCTGAAATATGTAACCTCCTGTTTTTCATAAGCTGATTTTGATCAGACGGTTAATGTATGTTGTACTTAATAACAATACCAACACGTGTCCTAGCTTTTCTCAAATCAGCATAAACAGAGGCATTGCCTCATCACCTCAGAAAATAAGGAACAACATGGGACATAAAGGATGTTAGAGTAGCTACAACTGGCAGCTGAAACACAATCATTATAAAAGAAAATTATTGACAAAAAACCATTGACTCCTCACAGTGGAGCCTGTTTTGGCGGGAAGGACAAAGGGAAGCTACGCTATTAGTGATAGTAAATAGAAAGTTGCTTCAGCTGTAAGTTTTATGGTCAAAACATTCAATTTGAAATGTACATATTGTTTCTGTTTTGTCTCAGTGTGACAGTTGCCAGCCCTGGTCCATTAAGCAGATGTGTGACTCTGCTGGCGGAGGTGGTATTAACCTCTTTGACATTGGTTTTATTAACCCAGTGGCTCCTGTTTCTTCAGTTAACGGTGGATTTGGTGTTCATATTTCCAGCCTTCCAAAGGACATGCTTGTAGGTGCCACCTAACCTTTGAGAATAATTACATTCTTTGCTTCAAAGTACCTAGTATTTTAGAAATAAATAAGACAATCTGAATGTATAAGATTAAAGTAAACAGTCAATAGGAAAGGAAGGAAAAAGTCAAGTCTCCAGCCATTTTGATATTTCAAAGGTTCTATCATTTTAAAAGGACATAACCATTCGGGGGGCTTACTTTTTCAAGGTGTGGATTTCATAAAAGCCCTCACAGTTTAATTGTTATGACATCTTTAGTCATCACTTAACCAACCGGAATGCCTCACAGGACTTGGAGCTACAAAGTGGAAACCAGGATAGAGACCAACAGCAGTGGCCAGTAATTCATCAGAGCAGGACTCTCCCAGAAGCATGGCCTGGGAGGCAACACTCATTAAGGAATACTACTCCCTACAGTCTGGGACTCTTCGCAGAAGAGGATTTGGGTCGGGCTGAGAGCTTTCCTGTGTCCAACTGTGCCCTCAAACAGGGCTTTTCAAGGCCCCACGGGGGCCCTCTTGCAAATCCTCAGCAGCCACTGTGAGGACCCAGACAGGTGAGGTTTATATGTACAGCTTCTGGTTATTCTGAGGAAAGGGCTTTTCTGTTTTAAAAACAGTTCCAAGCCGCTATCTTAAGCCTTGTTGTATAATCACGATACAGGGAGAGAAGACCAAGCACCTACTCTTCTCACGGTTATACCCATCCCCCAAGCTGGTATGAACCAAAGCATATGTTTTGAACCTTTAAAAGATAATTGGGGTATAAAAACAACTAGAACAGAGTGCGTGTAAAATTCTTAATAAAGTTTATTTTGAAAATAAAAATAATACCTAGAATACAAAAGGTACACATTAGGTGCTTGAGGCAGTAATTCTCTATTCTGGGCACATCTGAATGACTAGGGAATTAAAAAAAAAAAAAAAAAAAAGCCAGGGTCCCTGTTGAAAAGGTTCTGATTAATTGGTCTGGAATGGAGTCCAGGAATTACTATGTTTTAAGTTTCCCAGGTGGTTCTAACGTGTAGCAGGGATTGAAACCACAATACTACAAATATACAGAGAAAGAGATTATATTCACCCAGAGAACAGATGAGCAAATTTGCCTCTTACAGGGTCCTGCAGCTTCCAGGCATCCAGAGGAGCCTCCAAGCACCTGCTTCACCTGAAGGCCTCTGAGGTAGCAGCTGTTTCTCCTAAAAGTTAATGGGAACAGTTCTCATCCCTGCTTCTCTGTCTGAATACATTAGCATTTGCGTTGCCACAGTATTTCCAAAACTTCTCATCTGAAGACTCACTAGAGAGACTTCTTAAAACTAAAGATTCCAGGCTCTCCTCTTCCAGACTCCAGTTCAGTAGGTCTATGCTGCAGCCTGGGGATCTGTAGGTTCCAAACACCCGAGGTAATGCTTAGGATTTGGCAGGCTGGGGAATAAAGGACATCAGTCTGGTCTTGAGATCCCAGAATATGGAGGTTGGAAAATCCAAAAACAATAAACCAACAATGATGATAAAGGGATGAAGCCGTATTTGGAAGTCAAGCAGACAGGACAGCTGAAAAGCCTGTCTGAAGCGGGCCAGCCGGGCGGCCTGCTAGTGTACCTGTTGGGAAGAAGGGGTGGCAACGGCAAACAAAGACAGGCACTGACACTTGGGCACACTTGCTGCTGACTGCTTTACGTATATTATCTCATTGAATCCACATAGTATGTGAGGGATATACTGCCATGGTCCCAGGTACATAGGAGAAGACATTGAGAATATTTAGATTCAGTAACTTGCCCAGTGACACAACGGTGAAGTAATATAGACCCAGGAAGCAGGCATAGGCCAGGCAGGCTTTGCACCCCTGAGCAGTACTGTCTCCCACTTACAGAGAACCGAACCAGCCACCAGGTTTGGGAAGGAGCCTCAATTCCCTCGTCATCTCATCCCTGCTTCCAGGGGAGGGAACAAGTGACCTACAAAAACTCTGAAGCTTAGGCTAGAGGCTGGTGTTTCAGGGAGGCGCCAGGCGCCCAGGTGTCGTGCTCCTTCCTGAACCTCCTTGCCTGGAATTTTTGTTTGATGTTGTTAAATTTGTTTTTAAGAGTTGGTGAACAAAAGTATGTGTTAACTGAATGCAGTTTACTTAAAAGTGACTTTATTCCCAGGTATGAGATGTTTGTTAGAATCAGTGTCGTTGCCTGACACCTGCAAGACCAAAATTCTGGTACCAAACCTGGGTTCTATGTTCTGTTTCATATTAGTTTTTCATCACGATTCTAAGAAATGGGGCCATTATCATGGATGTGTTTCTTGTAGTAAGAGGTTCAAGGAAAATGATAATGAAAACCAAAACCAAAAACAAACAACAACAAAAAAACTGTTGTTTCTACTTTTCTGAGGAATGTGAAAGGAAATCTTTTAAGAAATAGATTATAACATAAGGTACAGTGATGAGCTGTGTGACCTGGGTTAATTACTTCCCCTCTCTGAGCTATAATGCTTAATGTTTAAAGTAAGGATAACATTACCAAAAAGGGGAGTTGACAAGCCATGCCCATGGGCCAAATACAGCCCCCTTGGACTATTTTTCTAAGGACTCTCTCCACATAAAAATAATTTTTATATTTTTAGAGGTTGTAAAAAAAAAGGGTGTGTGGGAAGAAGATTCAACCATGATCCTGTATGGCCTGCCAAACGTAAAATATTTACTATCTGATGCTTTATAGAAAAAATTTGCTAACCCCTGACCTAAAACCAAGATGATACCATCTGCCCAGCTTACCATAAACAGCAAAGCCAAGATGAGCTGCAGGTCTATGTTTTAAAGCAGGCTCTCTCACTAAGCTAATTGACTAGCTCCCAAGCAGCCTCCCAGCACTGAAGTTCAGATTTGTGCTTCAGCAAGATTTCAAATGACCACAGGGTCACTAACAAATGAGACAAGCGTCAAAGAGTCATTCTGTAAAAGGCAAAGATCTGCTCCATGTTGAAACTACCTAAATTATTGCTAAGCATGGGGTAGCATAGAGGTCTTAAAACAGGAGAAGAGAGAGGACTTGGAATCCATTATCCTTCAAAATGTCACACAGAAGCATAAACAAATAAAACAGGTAAACCTTGGTGGTGTTCTGGAGGGGAGGGGTCACGATGGGGTGAGCTGAACCCTCACTTGACCTCCCGCAGCAGGGCAGCTCCAAGAGCTCCTTGGAGGCCCATTTAGAAACCACTGATGGAGAGAAAAGAAATGCACTTGCATCTTAAAGGGCTTTGTGGAATCCCACCTCCCCAGTACTTTTACAGACTTTATCCAGTCTTATTCCCTCATTAATGCAGTTTTCTCCGTTTTAAAAAGGTAATCTAAATATTTTCTAGAATTGTTTTTGACTAGTGTTGATGTGTATAAGGTAATGAATACATAGCCCAAAAGAATATTCTTCATATGTGTATCATATAATTATGTATATAATTTAATTTTGTGCGAATTTTGAAATATACATAAAATATTATAGAATATTAGTGTATATTATAATATTATAATATATATTTAAAATATTTATAACTTATATAATATATATTTCAAAATTTGAACAAAATGATATTAATTTATAATAACATAGTAAAAAGTATGATAGAAATGCTGGTTAAGGAAGTAACCATGTTTTAAAAGTCTGAAATTCCCCTCATCACTATGGTTAGAGAAAATTGTGTCTCAGCCAGGACTTGGAGAGCCTTGTGGTTCTCTACCGCTGCCCCCCAACTGGCCCCTCACTGTTTCTGGTTAAGGGATTCATACCAGCCACAGGGAAATTTGGCTTTCATCCAAGGGGAGGGGGAAGAAAACAAAAACAACTCCACTGTAAAACAGAAAGGAAAATGAGTCTGACAGATTTATTCCTTTCTGCATTTCCTGTTGCTGCTTCTCAAGGCCAGCTTTCAAAAGCAAGACTTTGTCCCAGGAGAATAACCCCTACAGCAGGGCAGCCCTCTCAGAGAAAGATCTGCCTATCTCTCTTCATTTCTTGAGTTTTTAAAAAAATTCTGGAGCCAAAGCAAGCCCCAGGTGTCCTTTGTGTCCAATACTAACATGTAATATTCTCTTTCCTCTGTTTTTATAAGACTTTAGAAACAAAGAGGGGAAAGTTGTCAAAGTCCCAAGGATGGGGAAAGGGAACCCAGAGGCAGTCCCAGAGGGAAGAAGAAAGCCATGTAATATTTGTAAAACAAACAGAAATAATGACAAATGAACACTTTTGAAAAACTAGAGCCATTCTCATTCATGTGTCTGTTTAAAAATGTATGTTTTGTAAGTACATGTAAGTGATACCCCAAAGACAGATTCAGGAGGTTGGAGATGGGCTCACAGTAAATGCAGACCCAAGCAAAGGATAAAATGATTCCATGGGGGCGGAATGGTGAACTAACGTGTATTACATGTCAAAGTGTCTGCCAATTGGGTATGTTCTTATAAAGGATTAAGGTTTCACTCACGTTCAATACAGTTGACTTGCTCCAGCTGAAATGGACCTAGATAGCTATTTATTATCTGAATGACTTTAACACAGTATTCTCTACCCTGCAGCTGAGGTTATTGAGTCTAACATGTGGTATTCATTAGTTAAAATCCTGGAGTGTAATTGTCTAGATTTTAGGCATAAAGCTTGGCAATAAAATTTTGCATTAAAAAAAATAAAGTTTATTTGAAATTGCCTGGGTTCTGCCACCAACATAGTGGAAACAACACCAATTTTCTCTTTGGCCTAAAATATATATTTCATTGGCTTTGTGATAGGCAATTACATTCAGAAAAATTGGAATTCCTCTTGCAAACAAATTTTAAATAATATATAGTATATTTCTTCTGGAAAATCATTTAGGAAAAAGAACTCAATCCCTCTTGGAAGTATAGGGAATAGTGATTTCTGTACCCAAAGCATCTAATTCCTCCCACTTTCTTCTCCTCTTTACCAGTTCATCATTCCATCCTCTTATTTGAGAAGTATAATAATATAGGGGGAAAACAACGTTAATAATCTGTGAAATAACTTGTTAACTTTTTAATTAGCAAAATAGTACTTGATCTTTTTTTCATATAATTTGAGTTTTACAGTCCATTTTTATTCATTTGTTACTTATTTTCAGTGATGAGTCATAATGTCAAGGGCCTAAGGAAAATCTAGAAACATTTTTGAGAGTGAAGGGAACAGTTTTCTTTTTTCCCTAAGTGCCTCACTTCCAAAACAGAAAAGTTTTGGATTCTCAATTTTTTTTAATGACAAATAAAATACTTAAGGTAAACAATAATTGAATACCTTACTTAAAGCTTTTCTACCACCAATCCCACAATAATCTAAGGCGTATGAGCAGGAAGGTGTCATAGCAAATAAACTAGAGCTTCAAATCATGACATATTTCTGTATACTGACTAAAAGTGATACACTGCTTTTTCACTTTTTAAATTTATGATTTTTTAAATTTTTATTAAAGTAATACATACATATACTTTAAAAAGTGAAATGGCACATGCAAAAGAATGAAGTTGGACTCTTAGCTTGCACCATATACAAAAATTAACTCAAAATGCATCTAAAACCTATATGTAAGACTAAAGCTATAGAACTCTTATAAGAAAACACAGGGGGAAATCTTCGTGACACTGGATCTGGCAATGAGCTTTTTTTATATGACACCAAAAGGAAAATAGATAAATGAACTACATCAAAATTTAAAGCTTCTGTGTATCAAAGAACACAATCAACAAAGTGAAAAGGCAACCTATGTAAATGGGAGAAAATACTTGTGATATATCTGTTAAGGGTTTAATATCCAGAATATGTAAAGAACTCCTACATCTCAACAATAACAACAAAAATAAACTGACATTTCTCCAACGAAGATTTACAAATTGCCAACAAACATAAGAAAAGATATTCAAGATCATTAGGGAAATGCAAGTGAAACCACAAGCTATCACCTCATACCCGTGAGGATAGCTACTATTAAAAACAAAACAAAACAGACAAAAAAAAAATAAGAAATGTTGTAATGATGTGGAGCAATTGGAAATCTTGTGCACTGTTAGTGGGAATATAACAGATACAGCCACCATGGAAAATAGTGTGACTATTCCTCAAAAATTTTAAAATAGAATTACCATATGATCCAGCAATCCCACTTCTGGGTATATATCCAAAGGAATTGAAAGTAGGGACTCAAAGAGATATTTGTACATATCTGTTCACAGAAGCATTATTCACAATAACCAAGTGGTAGAAGCAACCCAAATGTCTCAAATGTCCAAACGATGGATGAATGGATAAACAAAATGTGGTATATACATGCAATGGAATATTATTCAACCTTTTAAAGGAAATTCTGGCACATGCTACAACATGGATGAAACTTGATGACAATAATGTGAAATAAACCAAACACAAAAGGACAAATATTGTATGATTCCACCTACATGAAGTATCTAGAGTCAGATCCATGAAGGCAGAAAGTAGAATGGTGGTTGTCATGGCAGTGGGTAGGGTGGAATGGAGAGTTATTGTTTTATGTGTACAGAGTTTCAATTTGGGAAGATGAGAAAGTTCTGGAGATGGAAAGTAGTAATGTTTGCACAACAATGTGAATGTACCTAATGCCACTGAATTATACAGTCAAAAATGGTTGAAATAGCAAATTTTATATTTACATAGCTATGCACACATACACACACACACACACACACCATACATATACATGTACATATACACATACTTTCTCTACCCCCGCCATCTTCCTGAAATAGATAGCATTTTTTGCTAAATCAATATTTTATCATGAGTATGTAAATGTTGAGCCTTATGGTATACAATGACTATACTCCCTTTTATGTACAGCCTTTTCTTTTTCTTAGAGTGAATCATCACCTCAGAGTTTTGATGGGGGGAGGGGGTTGGGGGGTTCTTTTTCTATGTAATTCTTTTATCTGTGTAATTCATTTCCATGTAATCCCTCACTAAAATTCTCCAGCAGAGCTGTAAAATTCCTTTCAACGTAATAAAAACATTAAGCAATCTGTCAGTTTCTTTTTTTTTTTTTCTTGGAGATCTTTGTTCTAGAACCCACCATCCTCCCACTCCAATCTGGATTTGTAGTCTCAGCCTGCTGTGCAGCTGTCATGTTAGGACATCTATTCACTATCACCCTAGGAACTCCTTTCACCTTCAGAGTTCTCTGTTGTTGCTCCTCTTTCCCAGATCTCACACCTGTTTTTTTCTTGAATTATTTCCTTCTTTTGGTGGGACACATTTCCAGAAGCTCCCTGAGAAAGGATACATGGGAGATTAATACTTTTTTAACTCGCTTGTAAAAACAAAACAAAAAACTTTATTGTAACCCTCCTTGGAAAAAAAATGTTGATGACTCTTGAATTCAATAACGGAAATAGGGAATTCCCTGGTGGTCCAGGGGTTAGGACTCGGCACTTCCACTGCTGGGGACCTGGGTTCAATCCCTGGTCAGGGAACTAAGATCCCGCAAGTCATGTGGCGTGGCCCAAAAAACAAAACAAACAAACAAATAATGGAAATAATGTTTATTCAGAATGTTGAAGCCACTTCTCATTGTTCCCCAGATTTATGGGTTGCTGTTGAGAAATCCAGTGCCATTCTGAATCCCGATCCTTTATATATGACTTGAGTATTTTCTTTCTAGACATTTTGAGGATCTTCTTTTCACCCAGAGTTTCAAAATGATGTACTTTGTTTTAAGTACAGACATTCCCATTAATGTGTTTGGTACTTAGTAGATACTTTCAATCTAGATCTTCATCTTTCTATTCTTGGAAATTTTATTTTTTTATTTATTTTTTAAAAGTTTTATCAGCTCCAATTTTTCACTTCCCTTTTTTTTGAGATAACTATTAATCAGATATTAGACCACCAGTTCAGTCCTTTAGTGTTCTTATCTTAGTCTCTTTGCTCTGATTTGATGGTATATACTCCTTTGATTAGGTTATATTACATGGCAAAGTGGAGTCACTCCGGTGACTACATTATCTTAACGAACTGGAGTGAGAGTTTATCCTTGCTGGCTTGATGCAGTAAGCAGGCATGTTAAAGCCCACCCAACAAGAAAGAGCAAGTAATCTCTAAGGACTGCAGACGGCCTCTAGGACCAGAAGGCAGCTGATAGCTGGGTGGCAGGGAGAATGGGGCTCAGAGTCATACACCAGCAAGGGTGTGTGTGGGGGGGGAATGGGGCTCAGAGTCATACAGCAGCAAGAAAATGAATTCTGCCAACACCCTAACTATACTTGGAATTGAATCTCCACTCGAGCTTGTCATGAGACCACAGCCCCATGTGAAACTTGTGTCATAGCTTTGGGTGACCCTAAGGTAGAGAACATTAATAAACCATGCCAGAACTCCTAACACAGAAAAACTATATGATGAAAGTGTGTGTTGTGTAGCCCATTAGACTTGGGGTAATTTTTTATGCAGCAATTGAAAACAAATACACTGATGATTTCCTCAACTTTATTTTCCAACTTTTTCATTGAAAGTTTAAAATGTCTATCATATATTTAATTTCCAATCTGTTTTGGTTTTGTTCTTTGAATACTTTAAAAATGTCAGTAGTATCCAGTTCAGGTTATAGAGGGAGGGTAGGAAAAATAATCTGAGTGCTTCTTTAGAATAGATCACAAAAATGGCCACAATAATCTCTTCCCATATTCTTGGCAATATGATGTTGTAACTCTTCCCATGAAAATGTAGAGTTATTTCCCCAACTCTGAGCTGGTCTCTGACTTGCTTTGGCCACTAGAATGTGAAAGAAATGCTTGTGCAACGGTTAGAGCTTTTGCATCATGAGGCTTCATGCTTTTACTTCTCTTCAGACCCTGCCTCTGCCCAATGAATAAGCCTGTTGAAGGATGGGAGACCACACAGACCAGAGCTGAGTCAGCCTAACTGCACCAGCCAAAGTTCCAGAGACATGAGAGAGCCCAGCCACAATCAGTGGAGCTCCTTACCCAACTGGCAGATGACTGCAGATGCATAAACAAGGCTGTCCTACAGCCAGCCCACTGGTGACCAGAATACCATGAGCTAAATAAATGTTTGTGGTTTGGGATTAACAGAAACACACTACTATATATAAAATAGGTAACCAACAAGAACCTACTGTATAGCACAGGGAACTATACTCAATATCTTGTAATACCCTATAATGGAAGAGAATGTAAAAAAAGAATATATATGTGGTTGTATAACTAAACCACTTTGCTGTACACCTGAAACTAACACAACGTTATAAATCAACTATATTTCAATAAAAACTTTTTAAAAAACCCATTAAAAAATGCTTGTGGTTTTAAGATACTGCATTATAGAGTGGTTTGTTATACAGTAATTGCCAAACAATACATAATTCTTTTTTTTTTTTTTTTTTTTTTTTTTTCTTATCCGCGGGCCTCTCACTGTTGTGGCCTCTCCCGTTGCGGAACACAGGCTCCGGACGTGCAGGCTCAGCAGCCATGGCTCACGGGCCCAGCCGCTCCGCCGCATGTGGGATCCTCCTGGCCCGGGCCATGAACCCGTGTCCCCTGCATCGGCAGGCGGACTCTCAACCACTGCGCCACCAGGGAAGCCCGCATGCGTCTTTTTGAATTATGGTTTTCTCTAGGTATATGCCCAGTAGTGGGATTGCTGGGTCATATGGTAGTTCTATTTGTAGTTTTTTAAGGAACCTCCATACTGTTCTCCATAGTGGCTGTATCAATTTACATTCCCACCAACAGTGCAAGAGTGTTCCCTTTTCTCCACACCCTCTCCAGCATTTGTTGTTTGTAGATTTTCTGATGGTGCCCATTCTAACCAGTGTGAGGTGATACCTCATTGTAGTTTTGCTTTGCATCTCTCTAATAATTAGTGATGTTGAGCAGCTTTTCATGTGCCTCTTGGCCATCTGTGTGTCTTCTTTGGAGAGATGTCTATTTAGGTCTTCTGCCCATTTTTTGATTGGGTTGTTTGTTTTTAATATTGCATAATTCTTTACACAGGTTTTTAACCAATCTTTTTTTTTCCAGCCCAACTCTCACTCTTCTTCAGAGATATCTGTTGCCTCTGGTTTCTGGGGATCTATGGTGTTAGTCATTTTGCTTCTCATTGACTTCTCCCTCTGTATTCCATTAGGTTTCATCTTCCTAGGTTCTGCTAGATCAGCTTCAGAGTTTCCTCTTCCAAATAGTCATTGCCAATTCTTATTTGGTATCATGTCCTCTCCCATCCTTTTTGACCTTACTTATTTCTTTACTCCCATTTTAGTGGGATTTCAGGAAAGA
>NW_006797755.1:1783103-1795073 GCF_000442215.2 Lipotes vexillifer
TGGAGATAAGCCGCTGTATTCAAAAGTGTTATTATAACCAGAGATTCAATACAATCCTCAATTGCAAAAGCAAGATGTATTTCTGTCTCCAAATTTCATGCCATTTTTATTTTAAAAACAAGATTATTCACTCTCCTTTGCTTACCATTCTTTTCTTCATGATTTATTTCTGATCTAGACGTCAGCAGCAACTCCCTCTACCCCCCACCCAGGACTCTCTGTTCCCCTTTTCCTGCTATATTTTTCACCACTTCTCAGGTTTTCTTAACTGGGGTCCAACAGAATCTTTGCATTCTGTGATATGTCACTAGGGTTTCTGTGAGAAACATGAATGAAAAATATAAACGTTGATTTTTTTTAATTTTGTAGGTTATGCAATTCTAACACGCATAGTGATGGACAGTGACCAAGCAGCCCAGTTAAAATCTGTTTGGAAGTCTTTCTGCCCCATATAGCAGTGCAGTGAAGGACCATTTCGTTTGGTTAGCTTCTCTCTCAGTTTTTTTTTTTTTTTTTGCATTTTTATTTTATTCATTTATTTATTTATTACATTATATCAAATGTTTATTTATGGCCTTTGGCCTATGTTTTTTATTTTATTTTTTTTACATCTTGATTAGAGTCTAATTGCTTTACAATGGTGTGTTAGTTTCTGCTTTATAACAAAGTGAATCAGTTATACATATACATATGTTCCCATATCTCCTCCCTCTTGTGTCTCCCTCCCTCCCACCCTCCCTATCCCACCCCTCTAGGTGGTCACAAAGCACCGAGCTGATCTCCCTGTGCTATGCCGCTGCTTCCCACTAGCTATCTATTTTACGTTTGGTAGTGTATATATGTCCATGCCACTCTCTCACTTTATCACAGCAACATCATTAATCATTAGAGAAATGCAAATCAAAACTACAATGAGATATCATCTCACACCAGTCAGAATGGCCATCATCAAAAAATCTAGAAACAATAAATGTTGGAGAGGGTGTGGAGAAAAGGGAACACTCTTGCACTGCTGGTGGGAATATGAATTGGTACAGCCACTATGTAGAACAGTATGGTGGCTCCTTAAAAAACTACAAATAGAACTACCATATGACCCAGCAATCCCACTACTAGGCATATACCCTAAGAAAACCATAATTCTCTCAGTTTTTGATGTGAAATATGGGAGGCCATCGATGATTGCTGAGCACAGAACTGCACAGAGTGGAGAACAGT
This sequence comes from Lipotes vexillifer, assembly GCF_000442215.2. Classification (NCBI taxonomy): domain Eukaryota; kingdom Metazoa; phylum Chordata; class Mammalia; order Artiodactyla; family Lipotidae; genus Lipotes; species Lipotes vexillifer. Next base: position 1,784,322 of record NW_006797755.1, read on the forward strand.
AGATTAACGATGTCAGCCTTTCTCTTCCAAATTATAGCCCCCAACCACCCCTTACACGTACAAAATGACCTAGGCAAAAAACAAACTCTACCAGCACAGCAGAAAATCAGAAGGAAATTTTTATTCTAAAGAAGGAATTTTTATGCACCGTGACTCAGCTTCTCCCTTGTCACTTTGCTATTGTTGTAAACCTTGCATGGATTATGCATCTTAGAGGTGAATTATGTTGAATGTTTTCATAGCCTTTCAAAAGTCTTTTCAAAAGTCTTTGCTTAGATTTTTAGGTCCCTAAAGATATCCACCTTCTAATCCCTAAAACCTGTTAATGTGTTACCTCATATGGCAAAGACTGATCAAATTTAAGATCTTAAATAGGTCTTAACAGGGAGACTCTCCTAGGTTATCCAGGCAGGCCCAACGTACTCACAAGGGTCTTTGTAAGAGGGAGGCGTTAGAGTCAGAAAGATTTGAAGATGCTAACTTTGAAGGAGGAGGAAGCGGCCATCAGTGAAGGTGTGCAGGCAGCCTCTAGAAGCTGGAAAAGACGAGAAAATGGATTTTCCCCTGAACCTCCAGAAAGAACATAGCCCTGTGGACCCATTTTGAACTTCTGATCTCCAGAATAGCAGGCTAATAAATTTGTGTTGCTTTAAGCCACCAAATTTGTGGTAATTTGTTACAGTGGCAGGAAACTAGTTACGTGAATTAGTTAGGAAACTAATACCTAGGCCTAATTCAATAAGGTTAAAACACACACACACACAATCATACAGGTAATTTTTTTTTAATAGGAGATAAAATCCGAATTTCTTCTAACTACAGTTACTGATTTACTTTTGGGGATTATATGCTTGGTGGAGAGGGGAAACCAAACCAAAAAAGGCTAATAGGCTGGCCAAAAAAAGCAGATCCATAGGAAAATAGCATTCTCTATTCAAAAGATCATTGGCAACTATTCTCGGATTATCCTATCTACAAGTTACTGACAAGTTACTACAAGTTATCTACAAGTAATGTATCTTGAGCTGCAGCTATAGTAATTTTTTATGCAGAGGTTCCCTGAGACCTGAAAGTTATTTCAAGGGTCCATCTGGGTAAAAAGATTGAGAATGGCTATACTGCATGCTTACTTGCTGATCAGTGCAGTCTGCAGCTGCTGACTCACTGTGAAAGCCCTGTTCCCCTGCAGTCTGCCACGCCAGGTTCTGCAGCTCTGCCTCTTCCTGGAACAGGCCCTCTAGTTCTCTTAGGAGAAAGAGTCGTCCATTCTGAAGCTGCAGCCTCAGTGGTCTATTCCAAGAGTTGACATCTGCGACCCACAAGTCAAATCCAGCCCACTGTATCTTTTCGTAAAAAAGGTTTATTGGAACACAGCTATGTTCATTTGTTTATACGTTGTCTAGGACTACATTCAAGTTACAACTTCAGTAGTTGCGATAGAGGTCTCATGGTCTGCAAAGTCTAAAGTATTTACTAACTGATATATGAAAGAAAAATTTGCCAGCCTTTGCTCTATGCTTCTATATGAGAATAGGGTTTTGATCCTCCTTCCATTGGAACAGACCCTTCCTGTTTGGATTAAAAGTCGAAAATTATTCCTCCGTTTGTGCAGTACAAAAGATACCTGCTGTATAATAGTGTCACATATGATTACCTAACCCATACTAATATTGGGATATTATTGTTAGGCAGTGTGAAATAGCATAACAGATTACAAAACAGGTGTCATACAAAGAAGATATTGTCCTACCAGAGAAAATGGACATTTCAAGTTGAATATGTATGTATAAAGAAACATTGATTTTATTTTTATGATAAAGTCTTCACTGATTTGCAGAACTTCTGACCAAATAGTTTCAGAGATATTCAAGTTCGAACTGTTCTCTCCATATTCTTGATAACTTCAGTGAGAATTTTGCTCACAAAGCTGCTTCCTGAGCATGTACCTCTTTATATTCTTTCAGAATAACTGGGGCAGTTTTGTAATAATTAATTTTTAAACCTGTGTAAAGTGACATTGAATAAGACAAAAAGTTCTAAATCTTCTCTCTTCTTTAAGAAAACTCCCTGTATCTCAGCAACTGAATATAGGAATTTTGTTTACTGTAGTCAGCATTATTTATAGATTGCCTCAAATTTGCCATTTTAAACGTGAATTTAAAGACCCCATTATTTTAACATTTTAAAAATATCTAATTAATTCTGTAGCATAAAGAACTGTTCAAGCATCTAATCCAGATTCTCAGAATGCAAATAACCTGAGCATATTTCTCTGCCTGGCAGAAGGTGGCACTAGAGTTATGCTTGCAGAACCACTGCTAAATGTCCAGAGTGTTTAATTAGCCAGCTTTCAAACACTTGCTAGAATGGGAATCATGATATATACAAATCAGTTTGTAGACTTCAAGTATATTTACCAGAATCAAGGCCATATCAATTAAACTTCCAGAATCCTCCTCCAAAACCTTTAAACAAATACTTATTAAGTCCCTGCTATGCACAAGGTACCCTGTATGTATGTATGTATGTATGTGTGTGTGTATATATATGTATATGTATGTGATACTCAGTATATAGATATTAAAACTTATCTTTCAATGGAAGAGACAGACATTAAGTAAGCCATCAACAATTACCTATTTAATGACAATTGTCATGAGTCTTATAAAGCAAATGTATGGGATGCTATGACAGGATATTAAAAGAGAACCTGACCCAGTTGTGGGGACTAGGTGAGAGGTCTTCCCTGAGTCCATCTTCCTGAAAGGGCTCATTCTTCATTCCTAAAATGTCATTCTTTCTAGACCCTATTTCTATTTTCACTCTTAAATACCACTCAGTAATTAATTACATTATTAAAATTCTGTCCCATTTTCCATTAGCTCATCTAGCACTAGGTAATTTCCCTTGGTTTTTGCAAGGCTAGTTTCTTCTGAGCATTCAAAAGAGTTGTAGTTTCCACCTGGGGCAGGACCACCCTCGTGGGCAATTTAGAAACTTGTGGAGGTGTTTTTGTGGATTTCACAGTGATTTGGAGGGTGCTCCTGGTATTAATGAGTGAGGGCCAAGAATCCTAGGCATCCTGCCAGGTATGGAACCATCCTGCACAAGGAAAGCTTACTTCTTATCCTTCCTGACCCTCCAGTGTCCCCCTGGTCATTCATGTACATGAACAGCCTGCTTATAATTATCTCATGTTTTACATGTAAACACAAAGTCTTCTGCATAGTTTTCATGTAAACCAAATACTCCGGGGTGTAAATAGAAGGAAGACTGTACTTGTTTAGTTTGAAACTTTACCAGAAGTTCCTAACCATTTTAGAAAAGTCCTTTCACTAATGGCAGTGCCACAGCTAATATTTGAGTTGCCGATATGATACACCAGGTGTATTCTGTTTCTATAGCTGACACGTTCATAAAGATTTAACAGATGGCTGTAAGCATCTGGCCACTTTATGATGTCTTCTAGCCATTACAGATGGAAATACATATTATTTCATTAAAAATTACTTTCCTTGAATTTCTCCTTTATATTAAAGCCAGGAAATTTTTTTAATTATATGTGTAGGGAGGTTATATTATCTGTGAATTTCATTTCAGTGTTTTAAAGAAGACTTTACATGATATTTGCTTTTAAAAGAGGGCATTGGTTCTGATGGGGAAAACCACTGCAGCCGAACCTAATAGTTAGGAAACCAGGAGATGGCTAGACCTCCCCCTACTGTCTGTGTGTCTTTGGGCACGTTTCTAAATGCTTATCATTTCAGTGTCTCCATCTATGTAACAGGACACCAAGAGAACCCACCCAACAGTAGTGCTGTTGTTTCAGTGAGGATTAACTGAAATAATGTTCAGAAACGTGCAGCACGATACCAACCACATCATAGAAACTCATTAGATGTTATTTTATGATTTTAATAGTCAAAGTGGCAACGGATAATGATTTAGGGATTATTTTCCCAGTTGGGTGAAGCATACTTGTATCTATCTTCTGAATGTTAAATTCAATATTATGATTAAGAGTATATTTGGTATGTGCACCTTAAAAAGAAAGTGTTTAATTATTGTTTTAATCCTTCAGGATTAAAGCCATCTGGCTTCCACTCTGAGTCCAGCTACACACTGCCCTATCATCTTCATTTACATTCCTGCTACATCATCCTATAATCAGGGAGAATAAGAAAATGTACGTAGTTGGTGACCAAAACTGATCAATAGGAGTCAAGATCTTGTATTTGTTGAGGAAATATCCTTGACCCCACTTCCTCTGTAAACCCAAGACCACAGTTGTCAGAACCAAGTAGGTCACTGTCCAAATGAAAATCACTGTCTCCCAAATCAGGTTGAGAAAAAGATTGATATTATCCCTGAGTAAACTATTAGGCTTTTTATAACTCTAAATCATTCATTCATTCAACAAATATTTATTTGGCTCTTACTTTGAACAAGGAGATGTGCTGGGAGCTGAAGTGAATCATGAACTATAGCATCAGAAGTTAGTATTCACTGATTCATTCCTTCAGCAGATATGTATTGTCATGATAGGCACTGGGCCAAGTACTAGAGATGCAAAGATGAATTAAAATAATGGTCTGTGCTTCAAAATCTGAATCCATATGAAAGAAACAAGCAGAATCTGAAATGTAAGCAGTCTTATTTCACCTCAGAGAAAGTCTGTAAGGTGGAAAGTAAACTAATTATTGAGTAGCCACCTGTGACCAGAGTACTATATGGTACTAACTACATTGTCGTATCACTAACACAGGTTTTCATTTAATCCTAACGCCCAGCCTGAGACAGGTTATTACATTCATCCTTCTTGTTGTTGTTCATGAGGAAATCAACTTAGTGAGAATATGTAACTTTTCCAAGTTAGTGATAACAACAAGAGCTGGTTTTTATTGACTCAAGTCCTGTGCATTAAATCGCATATAGTCTTAAAATGATACAAATGAACTTATTTACAGAACAGAAATAGGCTCACAGACATAGAAGACAAACCTATGGTTACTAAAGGGGATAGTGATAGCAGGGGTCGGGCAGGGGGAGATAAATTAGGAGTTTGGGATTAATATATACACACTACTATATATGAAATAGATAAACAACAGGGACCTACTCTATAACACGGGGAACCATGCTCAATATCTTGTAATAACCTATAATGGAAAAGAATCTGAAAAAGTATGTATATATATGAATCACTTTGCTGTACACCTGAAACTGATACAACATTGTAAGTTAACTATACTTCAATTTTTAAAATTGCATTCGTTCTTTATAAAAATCCTACATAGTAGATATTATTATTGTTCATATTCTATAAAGTGGAAACAGAGGGCGAGGGAAGTTTAAGTAAATGTTGCAATTTCACACAACAATCCGTGGAACCAGTATACAGCCCAGGCCATCTGCTTCACAAGCCAGTGCTCCCCACGACTGCATGAGTTTCCTGCTGTCCCAGCGGATGAGTAGAAGAATCAGAAGGACTCCAGCCTGCCTGACTTCAGACTCTGTGCTCTTCCTACCAGACTCACTTCCTCTAGCTCTCATCCATGTCTGGTGACCATGGAGGAGCTGCTCTCTAGGGCTTTTTGAACCCTTAATGAAATGAAATTCAAAAGGAACTACATGGATGGGACAGAATGAACAGTTTGAGGCAGGCCATTGCTCCTGCCAAGAACAACCAGAAAAGTCAGATAAAATACACAACTCATCTTTTTAAAAAGGATCCAAGAGCTTCAGAAGGAAGAGGACCTCAAGGACTGAAATTCTGGAGAAGGGAGAGCCCCTCAGAGGTGAGCTGAGGGTCTGAGCCTTTTTTTCTTCCTGAGGGCATTTACTAATTCTGGGTGGACTAGAGACTGAGATTTGGGGCTTGGCCCATGTGAAGGTGATGCCGTGGGCAGAGAAAATGGCAAACTGTAGGCAGTTGCTTGAGGGTTGGAATGACAAAAATTGGGAACTTCGGGAGCCTCAAATACACAGAGTTTAATGATCCAAGACTTTACTAATTCTGAAGTTACATGTGGCAAGAAATTTAAAATCTCTATCTAAAATCTGCTGTAAGCAGCGCTGACTTTCCCGTTGTCTCTCTTGGTGCTGAGGAAACAAAAACTTGCCCAACTCTGAATTAAAGCCCTGGAAGGCCATTCCCCAGGAAAAGGGACAATCAGAGGGGGACTGAGTCTTACTGTCTTAATCAGCTAGGGCTGCCATAACAAAATACCATAGACTGGTATTAAACAACAGTTTCCTTAAACAACAGAAATTTTTGTCTCACAGTTCAAGAGGCTGGGAAGTCCAAGATCAAAGGTGCTGGCTGAATCATTTTTAGGTGAGGGCTCTCTCTTCCTTGTTTATAGACAGCCACCTTCTAACATGTTCTCACATGAAGGACAGAGAGAAAGATCTCTTTCTCTTCTTATAAGGCCACAGTCCTATGGGATTAGGGCCCCACCCTTAAGACCTTATTTAACCTTAATTACCTCTTGAAGACCCTATCCAAATATAGTCACACTGGGGGTTAAGGCTTCAACATACGAATTTTGTGGTGACAATTCAGTTCATAGTACTTATCAAAATGCAACCCAGCCTCAACATACCTAAATGTGGTAAAGTAAAATAAACAGGATTTCCTAACAATGTTAAGCTAAAGGTCGTAGCCTATAGTTATATAAATTTAGACTCTATGTGTGAAGTATCTACAAAAAATAGTTGAATGCATTTTCTCCTCTTTGCTGAACCTACTACCTCAAGCTATAGATCTCTGAAAATAAAACATAAGCAATGAGAAATGAGTGATAAACTTTCATAACAACTGATTCTACTTTATTGCATTCTTTTCAATGCCCACACATTATGCACGGTGGTTAGTTCTTCCTGCAGAGCTAGGTGTTTGCTCAATTTGAGATTTCTGGAATTGTCATTTGTGATATCATTTAATGACTTACTGAAAATACTTATTCAGAGTATGAGATCCTATCATCAGACAACTCTTTAGGGTCTTATTCCCTCCTTTGTTCTTAGAAAAATGTGTCAGTGCCTTAATATTGTGAGCAAAAGCACAAACATTATGGCTAACAAGGACTCTTAGCTGATTCTCAAGTTGTGTTAGAGTCAAGGGTGTTTTCTTCCTAATTTGGAATCAGCCAAGTTCAGACTCCAGACACAGGGAAAATGCAGAACAGGACTATCAGTCTTCTTTGTTCAAAACAGATGACTCTGTAAGTATTTGCCTAGTTAAAAATAACAGCATTCTTTCCCCAAGTCATCAGCTGGACAGTCTAGCCTGCTCATATTTTTTTAACCCAGTCAGGGGAATTAAGGTCAAAAGGCTACGTACTCAGAATTAAATTTTTTTTCACCATAGATTATACTAAAAAATTTGTCTACCTTTGGTATTTTTCTTTAATGATTTTCCTACTTCTCATTGTGAAAAATGTAACGAATTTACCTTCCATTACCATTGCATTGATTCTCTTTCACCAGTTCTTCACGTTGTTAACAGGAAAGCCAATTCGTTTTTATCAAATTGCTATTTAATTTTCTTTATGAAAATTTCTAGTAATTCCAATAACAACAGTCTTGCTTGAATAATTCCATCTCTTGATGGCTATTTGCAACACTGTATATCAATTGAACAGTGCTGATATTTTCATTCTATTGTCTCATTTGTATAATTTCCATCCCCAAATGGATATATCCTTTTATTTGCTTCAGATAGAAACTTGTCACATTCTCCCTCACTTTTCTTTTTTTACTTTCTCATACCTACTCTTTATTTCATCTTGAGAATTTTATGCAAGAGTAAATAAATATATTTGGCATTTTAGGATAAGATTTCAGTGGAATGTCCCAGACTCTTCTATCTCCTCCCCATTAATCTATGCTCTGCCCTATCCCCAGCACAGAGAAAAGAAAGGAACCATCCAGAGCAAAATAAAGTTATATGAACTTGTAAAATAAATGGCAAAGCTCTCTCTTTTAAAATTCAAGTATAATTTATTGCTATTATAAAAGAGTGACAGTGAAAGAGTTGTTGATAGCATGATTTTGGCGATTAAAGCATTGTGAGCATGGAGGAGATATTTATATTCCAGCTGAGAAGATTTCAGAGCCTCAGGAAGCCTGCACGTGGTGTTTTTTATTTTAATTATTCGTTAGATATTCTGAGTTAATCAAATGTTGAGCTATCCAACACTGCTTTTCAGATTTGGAAAGGAAATACTATGTTGTTGTAAAATCCACGCCCCTTATGGGGTTCCTATCACTTCCCATCTTAATGCCCAGATGTGGTGCAAAACACAGCATCGGATGATATATGTCAGTGTGGTTCCTGATCCCACAGATAAAGATCATGCAGTTGGTACTGCATATATATAATCAGCACCGTTGATTGTGATCTCAGCAATCCTGCACAGTATGGGTCCTGGCTACCTGAGATCATCTTTCTCCCCTGGGGGCTTCACAGTAACTGCAAAAGGCAATGGAAGGCTATAAACGTGGTCAAAGACACATGGAGCCACAGGGTGCTTTGAGGGTCACTGAAGGGCAAGTATGCTTTGTGCTCCATTTGTACCCCCTCCTCTGTGATCACTGGTGGTGAACTCGGGCATGCTTCCTCTAATGATTCCCCAAAGGAGGGTTTTTTTCATCAAGTTCATACCCTTGACCTTCAGATCAGGCAGTGAAATTAGAATGTTCAAGAGCAGCAAGGCTAGGCAAGTTGATGCTTCTCTAAATAGCCACAACGTAGCATCCAGTGTATGACTTCTAAGCTAATATTGCTAATATAGAATTTTTAAATTCACTTATTCACTCCATGAATTTTTAATTAGGACATAGAGGTGCGATGACCATCCAGGCAAGAACACAGTCGGCCTTTTCAACTTCCAGTAGACTGTGAAGCTTGCCTTGTGCATTCTGATATCTAAATCACATGCATCTTCCTTCAAACAATAATGCCTGATATTTGCACTCTGGGATTTTTGCCAGAATTTAACTTGAACAGGCTGCTCCACAGCTTCTGTCAAAAGGCAACAGAGAGAAGCAATATTTGGGCAAGATAGTTTACCCAGCCATCTCTTTAGGTATTCTAAACTGTCTTCTTTATCCAAGTAATCTCTAGAAACCTATTTACTTCATAGACTTAGACCCTTGAAGAATTATCTTCACTGAATTCTCAACATATTGTTATGCACTTGGTATTTGTTAAAAGTTGGCTTAAGAAATACCTACCTGAAAAACATTTTCAGTGACCTGAAATGGAAAAAAGAAGAATTAGAAGGTATTAGAAGTTATAAGTTAGGGGACCCTGCTTTGGGGCTTGCTGATGCCCCCGTACTAGCTGGGTGATATCTCAAAAGCTCGGTTTTCTCAGGTTAATAAGGGACCAAATACTCACTTTAAGTAATGATTAAAGTAAATGAGGTACCATAGAGGCCTGACACAAGAGTAGATGCTTAAATATGAATTGAATCTATATCTTGTATGAAATGTGTTGCTATTATGTTGTTCATAGTCCTTCAAATAATAAACCACTACTACTAAGAAAATATTCAGCCTTTTAGGGAATCATTATAAGTCACTTTAAAAGGTAAAGTATCCAATCTGTGTCTAAAGATGTGGCTAACAGAAAGGGTACAGCTAAATTTAATGCTTAAAAATGATATTTGCCTAAGTGTTTTTCATTATTTCACATGGTCATCTTTATTTTCTAATTCTTAATCACACTATCATAGCTTTGAAGGCTCAGGAAATATTCAGCTAGCTTTTCACTAGATTTTATCAGCTCCCTTTGTCTTTCCTCACAGTGACTCTTCTATACCTGCCTCACTGTCCTGAAGCCAACACTAACTCCACCACCATTCTCGAGAAATGATCATAAGTCTGTACTGACTTCCTGGGGCCAGAACAAGGTACCATAAACCAGGTGGCCTAAAACAACAGAAATGAATTCTCTCACAGTCTGGAAGCTAGATATCCAAGATCAAGGGGCCAGCAGGGCCGTGCTCCACCCTCTGGGACTTTGGGTAGCGTCCCTCCCCGCCTTCTCGCAGTTTCTGGTGGTGGCCAGCAATCCTTGGCGTCCCACGGCTGGCAGCTGCATCACTCCATCCTCTGCCTCTGTTGTCACATGGCACTTTTACTCTTCTCATAAAGCCACTAGTCATATCGGATTAGGGCCCACCTTACTGACCTCGTCTTAACCTGAATACATCTATAAAGACCCTATTTCCATATTAGGTCACATTAACAGGTATCAAGGGTTCAGATTTCAATAAAGCTTTTGGTGGGGATACAATTCAACCCAGAGCAACTTGCTGCTTCTCAGAAAAACGCTGATATATTGTTTCTAAACTATATGCACACTTATCCATTGTGACTCCAAGCCTTCTGTACTTCCCTGCAGTATCAGAAGTTCTCTCCTCCTTTCTGTAGCTGCAGCTTTTTCACCTGATCCCTGCGTCCCTCCTCCTCCCCTCTTCACCAGTTACCCCCTCTCTCAATCTCTATCTCAGAAGTTTACTTCTCCTCCTCCAGAATTCCTTTGCTTTATTCTGCAAATATATTCAAGCCTTCCCCATCAATTAAAAAAAGAAGTCTCTATTTTGAATCCCTTTGCTATCTTGAATCTGCTTTCGTCATGACTGTTATTCTCCTTCTCTTTGGGATCCAGGTTTATGGAAAACTTATCAAACCTAAAACTTATAAAACCCACCATCTCTGCATTCCTACCCCCCCCCCCCG
>NW_006797755.1:1795088-1826571 GCF_000442215.2 Lipotes vexillifer
CCCCCCCCCCCCCCGTGTTCATTTCACAAGGAATCACTGAGTGAAAAGACACTGCCTATCCCTGGCAGCTGGGGTTGCAGCAGTGAGCCAGATAGATGGGGCCCCTGATTTCAAGAAGAGAAAACAGATACCAAATAATACCTACTGTTCTCCATAGAGAAGATCCAGAGCTGTGAGAGAATGATAAGCAGGCTAGTCTAGACTGAGGAAGTGAGGTTTTCCCTGAAGAAGTAGCTTAACCTAATAAAGAAAGAATTCAGAGGAATTCACTACATGAAGTGGGGAAGGGGCTGGCTTGGGGGTGCGGGGAGTGGAGATTCCAGGCTAAGGGATGAGTGGGTGTGAAGACTGTAAGGTAGAAAGAAATGTGGTGTTTTCAAGAAACTAGAAGAGGGCCAGTGTAACTTTACTGTGGGGTCTCAGGGGGAAATGGTACAAAATTATGTTGATGGGACACACAATGGACGAATCATGAGGGTCTTTAGGCCATGCTGAGGATTTGAACTTCACTTTCAGGGAAACAGTGGGAAAACTTTAAATAGGGATGTGATCTGATCAGATTTGCTTTTCAAAGGATCACTCTGGCTGTAGGAGCAGCATAAATTGGAGAAAAGAGGACAGAGAGGAAAGAGCAGTTCAAATGCTATTATAGGAGTTCAGCAGAGAGACTATAACTGCATTATAGTGATGACAGTGGGAAATAGAGCCCTAGAAATATTGAAGAAATTTAAGGAGATAGACTCAACAGGACTTGGCAATTGATTGGCTGTCTGAGATGGAGAACCAAGACACATCCTGCCTGAGCCCCAGGTTTCTGTCTAGACAGCTGGAGAGATGGTGGTGTCATCACTGAAAGAGAGAACACTGATTTCCTCAGGAAAAAGATGAGTTCCAATAAGAATATGTTGACTTTGAGGTACCCACGAGACTTCCAAGTGGAAATATTGATAATAAGTAGGCAATCCTCAACTTTAGTAAAACTGCCAGTAACAAGCCAATTGCTGAGTGTAATAAGTCCATTTCAGTATTCAGCTTATTGGAACTATCTGAAGCATTTGAAGCTGTAGGTCATTCCTTCCTTGAAGCAAGAGAACTTCATCCTTGATTGCTACTTAGAACACTGCCCTCCTCTGATTCTTTTCCTCCTCTGCCTCATCTCCCTCTGTCTAACCTTAAAATGTTTGAAATTTTCAGAGTGATTGCCTCTGCCCTTATCTCTTCTGTCTCGCATTCTATGTCAACTCACTGTCTTTCAGTTCTGCCCTTGCAAGTGTTTCAAAGAGGATCTTAAATTAATAAATCCCAAATCTGTATCTCCAGCCCCAGCTTCTCTCAAGACATATATCTGAGATTCCTCTACCTGTATTTTCCACAGGTAGCTCAGATTCAATAAGCCTAACTCAAATTATTGTCTACCTTTCTGTCTCACCGGATCATTTCTTGTCCCGAATACTCTTCCTCATTTAATAGCATCTAAAGGTGAGTGAGAAGGATGAGGAGTCATCAGCAAAATTCAATCCATTTCTAAGTCCTTATAATTTCACCCAGGGAGCATCTCTCCCACTCCTGCGCCACCACACCTGTTATCTCTTATATGGATTATGGCAACCATGGTCGAACTTGAGGGCCAGCAAACGTTTTCTTTTTTCTTTTTTTATTGAAGTATAGTTGATTTACAATGTTTCAGATGTACAGCAGAGTGGTTCAGTTATATATATATATTCCTTTTCAGATTTTTTCCATTATAGGTTATTACAAGATAATATAGTTCCCTGTGCTATACCATGGGTCCTTGTTATTTATCTATTTCATATATAGCAGTGTGTATCTGCTAATCCCAAATTCCAATTTATCCCTCTCCCCACCTTTCCCCTTTGGTAAAACCATAAGCTTGTTTTCTCTGTCTGCGAGTATATTTCTGTTTTGTAAATAAGTTCATTTGTATCTTTTTTTTCTAGATTCTACATATAAATGATATCATATATTTGTCTTTATCTGACGTACTTCACTTAGTATGATAATCTCTATGTCCATCCATGTCACTGCAAATGGCATTATTTCATTCTTTTTTGTGGCTGAATAATATTTCATTGTGTGTGTATATATACACATATATATGTAATATACATATATATGTATATATGCATATATATATATATATTTATTTATATATACTACATCTTTACCCATTCATCTGTCGATGGTCACTTAGGTTGCTTCTATGTCTTGGCTATTGTAAATAGTGTTGCTATGAACATTGGGGTGCATGTAACTTTTCAAACTAGAGTTTTCATCTTTTCTGGATATATGGCCAAGAATGGGATCACTGGCTCATACGGTAACTCTATTTTAGTTTTTTAAGGAACCCAGCAAACATTTTCTGTAAAGGGCCAGAGAGCCAACGTTTTAGGCTTTGCAAGCTATGTGGCTCCTGTGACTACCATTCCACTCCACTGTTACAGTCCAGAAGCAGCAATGGACAATATGTAAATGAATGGGCATGGCCATGAGCCAGTAAGACTTTAGTTATGGACTCTAGAATTTGAATTTCTTTTTTTTTTTTTCTGAGAAAAAAGATGTCTTCAGAATCACTTTGACTGATAAATAATATCACAAATGGCCCCTGTCATTGTCCCTAAAAAATTACTTAAAAGATAGAATGTGTATCACTAATCATCAGGGAAATTCAAATAGAAACCACAATGAGATATCACCTCATTCCTGTCAGAGTGGCTATCACCAAAAAGACAAGAAATAATAAGTGTTGGAGAAGACATGGTGAAAAAGGAACCATCTCGTCATACACTACTGGTGGGAATGTAAATTGGTGCAGCCACTATGGAAAACAGTATGAAGATTCCTCAAAAATTAAAAATGGAACTACCACACAATCCAGCAATTCCACTCTTGGGTATTTGTCCAAAGAAAATGCAAACACTCATTAGAAAAGATATGTCCACTTCTATGTTCATTGCTGAATTATTTACAATACCCAAGACATGGAAGCAACCTAAGTCTGTCAACAAATGAATGGATAAAGAGGATGTGGCATACATACATAGACATGTGTGTGTGTGTGTGTGTGTGTCTGAATATTAGCCATAAAAAAGAATGAAATCTTACCCTTTACAACAATATGGATGGACCTAGAGGGTATTATGCTAAGTCAGACAGAGAAAGACAAATGATGTATGATTTCACTTATATGTGGAATCTAAAAAACAAAACACATGAATAAACATAGAGTCAAAGATACAGAGAACAAACAGGTGATTGCCAGAGGGGAGGGGGCTGGGAGAGAGGAGAGAAACAGGTGAGAGAGATTAAAAGATACAAACTCCAGTTGCAGAATAAATGAGTCACAGGTATGAAATGTACAGTGTGGGGAATATAGTCAATAATTATGTAATATCTTTGTATGGTGACAGATGGTAACTAGACTTATCATGATGACATTTTTGAAATATATGGAAATATTGGATCACTATGCTGTGTAACAGGAACTAACATAGTGTTGTAGGTCAATTATACTTCAAAAACAGACAGACTCATAGAAAAAGAGACCAGATTTGTGGTCACCAGAGGTGAGGGATGGGAGGCTTGGAGGAAGGCAGTCAACAGGTACAAACTTCTAGTTATAAATAAGTACTAGGGATGTAATGTACAACATGATAAACATAATTAACCCTGCTGTACGTTTTATATATATATATATATATATATATATATGTAAAATCCTAAGAGTTCTCATCACAAGAAAAAAAATTTTATTCTATATCTTTAATTCTGTATCAATATGAGATGATGGATGTTCCCTAAACTTATTATGAAAATAATTTCATGATGTGTGTTAAGTCGAATCACTATGCTGTATACATTTCAACCTTATACAGTGCTGTATGTCAATTATCTCAATAAAACTGGACGAAAAATAGACTGTTTAGAAAGGGAAAAGGCCCGAGGCTATTATTTTCAATTTTCTATTATCTGTAGTAAAAGCTTTATTATTTTTTTTTCATAAGAAGAGCCTTCCCTTGATGTGCATAGCAGTTCCTACTGGCCTTTGATAGGAGACATGTGCCTGCACTGAAGGTGATTTTTTTCCCATATAATTTTATGCATCACGGAGTGCTCTTCTTTTCTTCCCCCACGTAATAAGGTATAAGCCAATGTTAGTTCTCAGGCTGTGCCAAAACAGGTGGCAGGCAAGGTTTGGCCCTCGGGTCCTGGTTTGCAAACCCCTAGTCTAAATAGCCTCTCTGCCCTCACAAGGCAGCCAGAGATGACTCAAAACACAAGTCTCGAACATATATGTACGTCCCCTTCTTCAAAACCTCCGATGTCGCCTTTGCGCTTGCTGGACTGAAATACAAGGCTCTTCCACCAGGTGGCCCCAAACTTATTTTCTAAACTCATTTCTTACTACCATTCTCCCCTCACAGAATGTCCCCATGCTCCAGACAGACTAAGCCTCTGGCTGTCCCCAAGCCTCTGATGCTCTCAAGCCTCTGTTCCCTTATGTCAGCTCCAAGTTAACCTAAGCCAGTTTGGTCATGCTCAAGACTTAGGTGCTTCTTGGTAGACAATGATAGCCCCAGAAACCATTTGAAGTAAGTACACTACTCTCCCACAACTCGGCTACTTAGTTATAATGAAAGCAAGTCTCAGATCAAATTCTTCCATAACAGACACTTATTAGGCATAAAACCGTGAAATCACATGCTTAACGTGAACGTCACTGAAGTTTGAAATCTTTGTCTACATTATCTCACTTGAAAGTTTCCCCAAGGCAAACGACATAATCCTGGTAGCCAGATTCAGCTAACTATCCACTCAGATTCTGGCCACCAAGAATCAGGGAATAAGCCATTAGACCCAGGACCGATTGGGAATCAAACTTGGGGTGCAATTCTTAAAAGTAAAAAAGATCTTGCTAAATTTCTATATATCATTCATGCAAAGTGGGAATGTCTCCAAAATATACTCATCAATCCACATACACTGAATACCACTAATTTGACCACTGAAGGACAATTTCTAATATCATTCATGCTAAATAAGTAACCACTATTTTTACTATATATATATATGTAAAATAAACTATGTTTATTCATGTGTTTTGTTTTTTAGATTCCACGTATAAGTGAAATCATACACCATTTGTCTTTCTCTGTCTGACTTAGCATATATATATATATATATATATATATATATATATATATATATATATCTTCAATGATCAGGGGTAAAAAATATCTGAAGCCCTTGCAGTAGCCCCCTCAGAGTACAGCCTCATGATTAAATTTCAGTGTACACACCCTGGGGGTGTGCATAATCCAAACTACATCAACTGAGGACCCCTTGAAGTGTAGTTGTAACTAATAAATATTATACTTATGCACATAAAAACCTGAAATATTCTTTTTTCTTTGCCTAGAGAAAGCTTATTCATCCTTTAGAACTCAGTTAAAAGATTGCCTATTATTGTAAAGAATTCCCACCAATGTACAGGCATTCCCTTTAACCATTAGTTTAACCATTTGGCAGATGAGGAAACTGAGGCTTAGGGAGTTAAGTGGTTAGCCCAGGTTAGGATACGAAGCTAGAATTCAAGCCCGGGACAATGGTGCGGAATCCTTGAGTAAACTTGTGGGAACGTGCTGGAAAAAAAAAGACCTAATAAGTTCAATTCACCCCTACCTTAAGAATCTGTGCTGTCTTGTGTGTGACCATGTGCTTGAAGATGACTGAACTGGGATAAAATATAGAGAATTATGAGGGGAAAAAAAAGCATCTGACATACCTAGCTCAGAGGTGTGATTTTATTGCACAGGTTTGAGATGAACTAGCAGTGTTTTATATCTTTTTAATCATGTATATACCAAAGCCCAATAAAGTCCTTTCCCTGCAATAATCAAGATGCCTAGGTCTCTTACCACCTAAAATAAATACATTGATGAGGTATACTGGCCCAAGTAGCCTGGCATATAATGGGTGCCCAATAAATATGGAATAAATGAGCTACATGGCTTACCATTCATTTTACGGTCTGACTCAATTCCAGGCTACCAGACATAGGTTCTACCTAATACTCTCATGAAAACAATTTCTTTGATATACATCTTATCACACAGCTAAGGTAATGTGAAAGTGCCCTTTTAGAATTCACTTAGTCTATTACTGAACCCTCAAAGGCATTGAGAAACAATGTAATTTTCCCACACAAGGCATCTTTTAGCAGCAGATAACTCATGCTCATGGTTATTTAAATTCCTCAGACACGCCCAGTGTAAGACAGAGACAGTGTGAAAAACTCACAATCATCTATTTAGTCATCTGCGAAAGATGAGTCAGGGCAGTTATAAAATGTTAGACTTTCCAGCCAGTACAGTAAAACACAATCCATCTTCCTCTATGGCAGAAGAATCAGGGCACTGGTATTTAAAGTCAGTCTCCCCAGCTCACAGACAAGTCTGAGAACATACGAACTCAACAAAAGACTCCAGAGCTCCTTACACAGTGGCCTACTTAAGGGTATGGGATTATCCTTGTAAAAGGGTCACCATAGAGGCATTTGATCAATACTACCTAAAAAGCATGACTATAGAGGTGGTTGTAGAACTTCTTGGCCCTGCTGGTAACAGCAGTGATTTCTTTGTTGGCCTTATGGTCTACAGATTACCCAGGTTTTAATCTGTAAGCAATTGAGAACTCAGTGTCCTCTCACACTTTGTGTCTTAGCATTGCTCTAACTCGTCAGGAGCACAGAATAATAAAAAACAGGTTTATGTTCATCATAATGTACCATCTTTGACTCAGAAACCAATAATAACTTGAGATGATGGATGAAGCCCTTCTACCAGAAGCCCAGCACCACAGAGGGTCTTTGTAGAGTATGTGACAAAATGCCACCTTTTGGAGGGGAAGGAAAAAATGTTAGAAACTAAATAATCCTAGGTATTTGGAAGCTTTTATTTTTTGAGAAAGAGTCTTAAGGGTTTTACATGTCCTTTCTTGTGTAGGGAGAAGTCATTTTTACAGTTGCCTGAGAAGCGTATTTCCTTTTATCACTTTACTGAAATGAAAGCTTCCTGTCAGTTCTTCTTCAGCTGATACCCATCCTTGTTTATATCACAAACAAACTTAGAATTAACTATTAGAATTCTGTAATCTACAATCTGATTTTAAAACACACAGTACAACAGAAATTTCTGGTATTTGACTCCAAAAGCACCTTGTTTAATAATTTGTTTAGCTTTGGTGGCCTTGTTGATAAGCTATAAAGGTTAGGTTTTGCAAAGGCCTCCACCTCAGGGGGCAAAAATGTCAAAATTTATTGAGAGCAGCCTCTACATAGGGGTACTTCTTAAGTGCCTTATTCAAACACAGTTCTTAGCTCATGTGACTTTGGTACTAGCATAATTGATACAGCTCCCCAGGCTTGTGAAACTGGATGGGAAACATATGCCCACATGCTGAGGAAGTTATCTTCACATGATACTGAACTCTTCTGTACTTCAGTTTCTTCCTCTATAAAGGTGGAGGTAATAATAACACTACCATCCCTGCAGAATGCTTAGAACAATTCCTGGTGCATAGTAAATGCTCAATTAATGATGACTATTAAATTTTTCTGACCTTCAAGTAAAGTGAGGGAA
Organism: Lipotes vexillifer; assembly: GCF_000442215.2. Taxonomy (NCBI): domain Eukaryota; kingdom Metazoa; phylum Chordata; class Mammalia; order Artiodactyla; family Lipotidae; genus Lipotes; species Lipotes vexillifer. The sequence continues at coordinate 1,802,747 of NW_006797755.1, forward strand.
TAGTTCACCAAAAGTGATCTTACTGGGTTGCTCTACTTCCTTTTTAAGCTTCTCATTCTTGTGAAATATGCTGACATCTTCATGTTATTTAGGAAATTCTCAAAACTAGGATACACTAGAAGATAATGCAGTTTTACAAAATGAAACAGTGATACCCTAACCAATTTGATGATATATATATTTTTAAAATATTTATTTATTAATTTAGGCTGTGCCGAGTCTTAGTTGTGGCAGGATCTTAATTGCGGCATCTGGGAGCTAGTTCCCTGACCAGGGATCAAACCCGGGCCCCCTGCATTGGGAGCATGGGGTCTTACCCACTGGACCATGAGGAAAGTCCCCCAGTTTGATGGTTTTATTTGTGAAATTTGAATCTTTGAAGACTGACTAATGGTGTTGAAACAGCCATACTCCAATTATCTCAGGAGGCTATTTCTACAGCTCTGTTCTACATATTTTATTATTTTTTTAAATTTTATTTATTTTTGGCTGCATTGGGTCTTCATTGCTGAGCACGGGCTTTCTCTAGCTGTGGAGAGCACAGGCTTTCTCTAGTTGCAGAGAGCGGGGGCTACTCTTCGTTGTGGTGCACAGGCTTCTCATTGCGGTGGCTTTTCTTGTTGCGGACCACAGGCTCTAGGAGCATGGGCTTCAGTAGTTGCGGCATACAGGCTCAGCAGTTGTGGCTCACGAGCTCTAAAGTGCAGGCTCAGTAGTTGTGGTGCACAGGCTTAGTTGCTTCGCGGCATGTGGGATCTTCCCAGACCAGGGATCGAACCCATGCCCCCTGCATTGGCAGGCAGATGCTTAACCACTGCGCCACCAGGGAAGTCCCTGTTCTACATATTTTAAGTGAAGCCCGAGTGTAGTGTACCTTGCTTCACTTAAAGCAAGGACTTAAAGGGGATGGACTGTAGTGTACCTTGAAATTTGCAAATGAAGATTACCAAGGGCACAGAATATTTCTGTTCTTGGTTCTCTATTTGGTTTACTTCTGGAAAAAAAAAGGAAATTTCTAGGCTGTCAAACATGGAAAATAAGCCAATAAACATCAAAATCTTCAATATGCTCCCAAGACAGTCCTTCACATTTTTCACAAAAGTAATGCATATTTAGTATGGAATTTAAAAATTTTTTTCTATATCAAAAGGAAAGTAAATTATCTTGATTCAACCACCCCAAAGATAATCACTGTTAATATATTGATATGTTTAATTCCAGGCTTCATACCTGGGCATGTGTACACACACACGCATATATATGCACACATAAGTAAAATTTGGATTTTACATGACATCCTGTTTGATAATATACTCTTTTCACTTTACATGTCATGAATCTTTTCCCATTCAAAGTGAGTGTCACAAACAGAAAACTTTTCAGGGAAAGAAATAGGTGGAGATCCTGGCAAACAAGCCACAGGTTATGGGGATCTTCTCACAGGACTAGAAGGAATGGTCAGAGGAAGGCAGGACACTGTCCAGGATGAGCAGAGATATGAACTAGGATTGCAAGATAGACAGAGAGTCAGACATCAGGAAACAAGACAGGGACCCAATAGCTGAAACTGGAATACCAGGTAGAGACTTGGCAAATTGGAGCGAAGACAAAACACACAGAGTACAGATATCAGACTTGGGACTGGTGACTTGATGGCCTTGATACTTAGAGACTACTATGGTGGGCAAGCAGGTCAGACTGACAGATTCCACACTGCAGCTCCAGGTCAGCTTTGGGGTGGAGGCAGTTATGGCCATGGCAGCAGCATCCTCCTGACCTCTAGGCTACAGTTACAGTGGTGAGAACTTGAAACTAAAAGCTCAAAGGCAGTTCCCAACTTCCACTCACTCAGCCTTTCCTAAGATCCCATGTGCGTCTAATCCCTTGTATTAAATCACTTTCTGGGAGACTTCTGGTCTCCAGTTTGACATGTAAAGAGCTTGAAAGCTGTCACTCTGTCCTCACAAGATAAAGGCCTGAACAAACTGAAAATCAACAGTTCTTCTTAGATCCATCAGAGAATAAAATTACAGGGCAAATTGTTGCCCCCAAAACTAGAGAAACGCAATACAGAGAATTAGAGCTTATTAGGACCAGAAGCCCACAGCAGGGGTCAATATGAAGCCCACACCTGGAGCTGATATTATTAGTAGGAAAGCTTCAAACTGTAATTGAAGAATTGCTGGAGGCTCAAGATAGACTAGCTTGAGAGTTAAAAAGCTGAAGGAAGCCTAGTCTTAGGGGGAGTGGCTCCCACACTTTCATAAGTTTTACCTCCAGGAGCCCCACAAGATTTCTCATCGCTAAAATCAGAGAAATATCTGCTAGTTCTTCCCACGGAGGGAAAAGTAACCATTTTGAAATATGCCTAGAGATCTCTGTTATCCTTAACAAAGCCTGCCCTCAAAGGAAACTGTTTTAGGGACTTCCCTGGGTGTCCAGTGGTTAAGACTCCGCACTTCTACTGCGGGGGGCACGGGTTCGACCCCGGTCGGGGAACTAAGACCCCATATGCCACATGCCAAAAAAAAAAAGGAAACTGTTTTACAGGAGCATAATGGACTGGGGTTTTCCCAAACCCTAACCTGGGGAAGGGAGATACCCACTTCCAGCCCCTGCTACCCTTCCTGTCTCACTTAAGGCAGGGGAGGAGGAACTGAGAAGCACGTGTGAAGGTCATAGCCCAAGATACAGGCTCACTCAAAGGCAGAACTAATCACAGGACTAGAATGCTTCCCTCCCCCCACACCTCACCAACACCAGTGGGGCTCCTGTGAAAATTACAGGAAATGATAGCTGAAAGAACTGCAAGCCTCAGACCCTATTTAAGGAGTCTGTAGGAAAACCTAAAGACAACAGGGCAGAAAAAAGCAAGGACTAGAGGGAATTTTAGCCTCCAACACTATAAAACTACAGCAAACAGTAAACCCAGCTTAACTTCTAGACAAATTAACAAAAATTCATACTAAAGGCCTATTTATGTGTATGTATATCAAATCACCATGATATGCACTTTAAATGTCTTACAATTTTACTTGTCAATTATACCTCAGTAAAGCTGAAAAATATTTTGAGGTCCTATTTAACTCAGTTCCTTTTACCCAATGCACCATCATGTTCAGCTTTCACAACAACAACAACAACAAAATTACAAGCCGTGACAGAATGCAGAAAAGACAGCCTAAAGAGACAAAACAAACATTAGAACCAGACTCAGATATGGCAGAGATTTTGGAATTATCAGGCCAGAAATTTTAAATAGCCATATGCTAAGGATTTTAAAGAAAAAAGTAGACAACATGCAAAAACAGGTGGGTAATATAAACAGAGATATGGAAACTCTAGGAAAGAAACTAAAGGAAATGCTAGAAATAAAAAGTACCATAACAGAAGTGGAGAATGCCTTAATGGGCTCATCAATAGACTGGTCACAGCCAGGAAAGAATCAGCAAGCTTTAAGAAATGTCAATAGAAACTTCTGAAACTGAATGAAAAGAGAAAAAAGAGTGAAAAAATACAAAGTAGACTAAGAACTGTGGAACAATTACAAAAGATATACATAATAGGAATACCAAAAGGAGAAGAAAGAGAGAAAGGGACAGAAGAAATCGTTGAAGTTAATGGCTGAGACTTTTCCAAAATTAATGACACACAACACCACAGATCCAGGAACCTCATTAAAAACGAGCAGGATAAATAATGAAAAATCTTCACCCAGGTATCTCATAGTTAAAATGCAGAAAAATCAAATCACTTTCTATTTGAAACCACCAAAGTCATTTGTTTCCTTTACTGAACACCAGCTATGTGACATTCTAACTTAACCTCCTAAGCCTCAGTCTCTTATATAAAATGAGGTAGTAATATCTAAGAGATGTTGTGAGAATTAAATTAGATATTGCAGCTAAAGTACTCAGCATATTGATAGATAGACCAATCTATCTATCTATCTATCCATCCTCAGTATGTGCTAGTTATAATCAATTATTACAGATGATGAGGCACTGGCCCAGGAATTCTTCATTTTTCTGTTGGCAAAAACCTGGTCCTGGCCTGAGCCAAGCCTCATGAGGAGCTACCTGACCCCAGGTGTGAGGGTGAACAGTTGCCTGGGCAGAAAGCCAGACAGAGCATTCTCTTAACCTCCTTAATTCTCAGGAACGTGCTCTTCTGCTTACCTCTCCAGGGTACTTGCTACTTCTTTGCCAACTTCCTGCACCATATGGCCCAATCCTAAACCACATGGCTTCCATTCTTCCTAATTCGTAATATCACAAGTTCCTTTCACTCTATTCAAGGACCTTTCTGAAATGGTCCTTACACTCCTGGACTCGTTACTATTTTCTAACTCTAGATTTTCAGCATGTTTGCTATTCTTATATTTTCAATACATAGGAGCTGATACAATTATAATGTCAACATTTTCCCACATATAGAGCATAGTATTTAGAACATAGGAAATTTTATCCACCACAGAGACATTCTCATGCCTGTGATTAGGATACTTAGAGCTGATGTTGTACACTGTAAGGGCACCGTGATACCCTGCATCATTCCTGGAGCCCGACATATGCTGGAAGTTACATACAAAGATACAGTTTAATTGCCAAGAGAAATGAAAGAGGATTCCATTCTTCATTTGTGCTCGTGAAAAGCATCTGGAGAGGCTGGGACTCAGAATGCACACCGACATTCCCACATCTTCTCTGCTCCCCAGTTTTCTCACATGCCACAGTTATTCCCAAGCTTCTCACTCAGAAACACCCTCCAGAGAACTTCTCCCAGATTATTAAGTTTCAATTATCCCTCCCTTTTGTTTTCCATTTCCTATGGTAAGTCTCTTCATTATGTGGGTTCAATTAACCTCTGACCTCAGCACGGTTCCCTGCCCCCAACCCATTTCTCCTGATCCTACGTTACAAAACATTCTAAGACCCAGTTGAAAATCTGAATTGCTCTTGGATTGAAAAAAAGAAAGAACCTAAACAGGCAGAGACAAAAGCACACTCACCTGTAACTCAATCTCAGCCCCGCCACAGACAAGTTGTTGGCATCCCTTCCTGCAGCTACAGATTGAGTGCCCTGTCCTCCATCTCCTACCTTTGCTGCTGAGGGGCTTCTGCCCTGGCTCTCTGCCAGCTTGTAAGGCAGTGCAGCAGGGCCCAGCAGGAGAAGGTCACCACTGCCTCCACACCCCCACAGCCCAGGGCCCATCCAGCTCTATCCCCACTTGCTTTCCTCTGGGGCCTGCCCTGACCCTCTGTGGCTTTAGAAAAATAAAAGTACCTTCTAGACAGGAAAAGTGAGGCCACTAAAAGTACCTCTTCAGAGTCCCTAAAAATGGAGGGAGTATTAATTACCTCTTCCTCCCCGCCCCCCCGACCCCCGAAAGTGTTACGTAACCCTCCTGGGGAAGGGAAGAGGAAGAAGTTAGATGGCTTTGATATCATTCTTCCTCCAGCCCTTCTTATCTCTCCTTCTAGAGTCTGCCTTGATGAATCAGCCAAGCCCCTCTTCCCTGAAGCGACTGGGTGATCTTCTGTCTCCCCAATGGATAGATTATTTTGTACAAATCTCATTTGCTAATACAGTGTTTGTCCTGTGAGTCCATGGAAGGTGGCAGTAGGGAAACAGAAGAAAGGAACTTTTAATTTCAATAATTACCTCAAGCATATAAAATATCTAGAGTATAATGTAAAGAGCAACCTTATACCAACTACTCAGGATTCACAAATCTTAATATTTTGCTCTATTTGCTTCAAAGCTCTTTTTCCTCCAGCCCATTTTTGGATTGGGTTGTTTATTTTTTTGTTATTGAGCTGCATGAGCTGCCTGTAAATTTTAGAGATTAATCCTTTGTCAGTTGATTCATTTGCAAATACTTTCTCCCATTCTGAGGGCTGTCTTTTGGTCTTGTTTATGGTTTCCTTTGCTGTGCGAAAGCTTTGAAGTTTCATTAGGTCCCATTTGTTTATTTTTGTTTTTATCTCCATTACTCTAGGAGATGGGTCAAGAAGGATCTTGCTGTGATTTATATCATAGAGTGTTCTGCCTATGTTTTCCTCTAAGAGTTTGATAGTTTCTGGCCTTACATTTAGGTCTTTAATCCATTTTGAGCTTATTTTTGTGTATGGTGTTAGGGAGTGATCTAATCTCATACTTTTACATGTACCTATCCAATTTTCCCAGCACCACTTATTGAAGAGGCTGTCCTTTCTCCACTGTATATTCCTGCCTCCTTTATCAAAGATAAGGTGACCATATGTGCATGGGTTTATCTCTGGGCTTTCTATCCTATTCCATTGATCTATCTTTCTGTTTTTGTGCCAGTACCATACTGTCTTGATTACTGTAGCTTTGTAGTATAGTCTGAAGTCAGGCAGCCTGATTCCTCCAGCTCCATTTTTTGTTCTCAAGATTGCTTTGGCTATTCGGGGTCTTTTGTGTTTCCATACAAATTGTGAAATTTTTTGTTCTAGTTCTGTGAAATCTTTTTCTGTTCACTCTTATAGGTACAGTTGAAGCCTCCCCATAATTCCATTTCCCTTGTTACTTCCCAAAGTTAAGCATGATCCTCTCATTTATTTCCTGACTTTGCCCAGAGGGCAGGCTGAATTGGGGAACAGCTTAGTGGGTGCAGATGGCAAAAACTCCAAGAAATGCTCAACTTTCTGGCCAGAAGACCAAAGAAAAGGGTCCCCAAGAGCCAGAGAAACACACACAGCTTCCCTGGCATTGGTCACTTCCTGCAAAATTGGCCACATCTCCCAGCTGACACCTGCCAGTTGGGAACATCAAGTCAAGTTCCTCTAAGTATCACACCTCTTTGCCCATGATACTGTTGCCACAATCATGCTTACCTTTGGGGTTCCATCCTCCTTACCTCTCAGCAACTAATAACAGGGGGTGTGAGGACAGATGGCAGTCCCCTGGGGACCCACCCGTAGTGCTCTCCTTCCCAGTTTCTCTCTTCCCCAGTTCCAGTACCACTGGGACAGGTCAAGAAGTCTGCCTCTAAGAAGTTGATCAGTGGTGGGAAAAGGTACTAGTCTTCCCTCCTTTCACACATCCCCACCTCTTTATAAGTGGTTCTCTGGAGACTTTCCTTGGTTTCAGATAAGGGGAAGCATCTCTACCTCTCCTCCATGAGGGTTGGGGCGGCATCCGTTGCACATTGCACTCTGCCTCATAAGAACTGCTTCCTCTCTTCTGTTGATTAAGGGTGTGGGAGCTAGAGTGGTAGATAAGCCAGTCTTGGAGCATCTCGGAAAACTTGTGGAGAGGAGGCTAATAATAGCAACATTCATTAAATGCTATTTGTGAATGTAGAATATGGGATCCTAGATACCTTTTGTCCTCAACTTTTGATCTTTGTCACAATTTGGGGACAACACGAAAATCATACCAGACATATTCATGCAAAACCAATTATTAGATTGGAAAAGAACTAATCCCAGTGTACAACAAAAAATAAGAGCAAATTTTTCAAATTGTTCTACATCCATCTCATGTTGACTTTCTCTAATCCAGTGTTAGATTCTAATCAAGTGTTTTTGAAACAGGCTTGGGACCCATAGGTGAAGCATAAAATCAGTTTAGTCAAACAAGTGTACGTTGATCAGCATCAATTAAATTAAATAGAATAGAATAGAATAGATCAGCATATCTATATTTTGCGAAATTTTGGTTTGGAAAGCCACTGTACTAACTGGCAGAGAAGAAAAAGGAGATGGTAAACTATGCACATGTGGCAGGAAATCTGTCATGCTGAGAGTTCCACAGAGGAGTCCTACAGGAAAAAGGCAGGTTTGCTCTCACCTAATGAATGATGGGTCCAGAGAACCACAGAGATTATGTAAAATACAAAATGTCAGGTTTTGGCATTTGAAATTTTCTTAAGGATGGAATATACAATCTCCTCAAATCCATCTATATCCCACCCAAATCTGTACACTTCCTGGATTTTTTTTAGAAATCACAAATATAACAGCAATAGTTTTCAAGTATCCCCACTTCCACTAATACGTACTTCCAGTTCCCAACAAACTCTCAGTTGTATAAACTGCTCAACTCGATGCTGAAACAGAAAGCTGTTTAGCTTTTCAAAGTTAAAAACCAAAATCAAGAAAGGCCATTTGGAGACTGTTTCCATGTGTAGAATTGTGCCCAGTTTAACAAATATTTATTGAGAGCCAACGTCACCGTGGAGGACAAAGATAAAGTGAATATGAGAAATTTTTCATTGAAAAGAATGTACCTAAATTTCCCTGGGAAAACAAAGGATTATGCAGATTTCAATTCAAGCCAATTAAGAAAGACTTAGTTTGACTTAAAAATTTTTTATGTTTACATATAGATGAAGCTCAATGCAAAGTTCAAGTGGGGAGAACCCCTCGAACTAAGTAGAATAATCCCATTTAATAAACATGTATACAAAAACCAAAACACTTAGTGCTACATCTAGAATTTTATTAATCAAAATATGCAGTGTTTTGTACCTGGTGATATACCCAGTAGATTCATTTTTTCTCACTTCAGATAGCCCAGGGGTTCAAGTAGGAAAGCACTTAGAGACTGAGCTATCTCTGGCATCTCACTTTTCCATGAAGTGTAGGAACTCACAGAGGCCACACTGGCTTGTATCTTCAGAGGAGCCACGTGAGAGACTTGAACCGCCACCTTTTGGCTTGAAAAAATGGAACAATTACCGTAAAGTGACCAAAATGATACAAGACAAAATCATATCATTAAATATCCCTGAGTAGTGACTAGGCTAAAAGTGAAAAGAAAAGCCCAACTCACTGCTTTAAGAGCAATAGGCTTTGGTTAAACGCTTGTTGAATTATAGGAATTTGATGATATTTCTACCTCAGGCTGTTTGAATTTAATTCCAGCCCCTCTGGTTACTAGTTTTATTACTCTTTGGCACCACTTTCTTAACTCCTTTGTGTCTTAATTCCACATTCATGAGATCTTGTTATGAAGAGTAACCCATGTAAAGCCCTTAGCACAGTGCTTAACATACTTTAAGTGTTTATAAAGGTTATCCTTCAGTATTATTAGTGGTAATACTATTCCATTTCCTGAAAGTTCTTGCTAGCTAGATCCGATTTCCGATTTACTGAGGTAATACCACACCGTCAAAATATCTACCTATATAGTGTGGGCGAGGGGGAAACCGCCTACATTTTAAACTTTTTTTTTTTTATTGTTGGTTTTGGCATTTCTTTTGCTCAAAGCCAGTGTTCAGGGTGACCTAGTTTTAGAAGCAAGTGAACTTAATAATTTTTTTCATCACAATTAGAATGAATTGTTCTGCCCTTCCTGTAGGCAGAAACTTAAATCCAACCGAGATTCTGAAGTGGAAAATAACATTCACAGACAGTAAGTACTGTCAAGGCTTGTGCCAGATGCTACCCTGTTAGTTCTTAGTGCATTAATTTCAGCATCATTGTATCCTAATATTAGCTGACACCACAAAGACTCAAGCGGATCAAGACTCTTGTTTCTTCTCACTCCTGGTCCCTTTGTTCAGTTCCAGGACCCATTCCCTGTTACCACCAGGTTTATAAATTTATCTGCCTGCCTGTCTGCACCCAAGAGTAAATTCTCTTCTTAGAAAGTGGTTGGGTAGCCTTCTGTTCAGTATCAGACCTCAATTTCCTCACCGGAAAAGTGGACATAGTAATAATGTCTTCTTAGCACGGAGCCTAGCACATAAGAAAAAGTTTAATAGTAATTATTATTAGCTATCATGACTTTTGTTATTATTATTTTTAACCAGCTCCATCTCGATATGTATGCTTTTTCTAAAAGACCATATTTAGACTCTGGCTTCTTATTTTCCCTTCTAGGGTTTCCAAAATCACCAACTAGGCAGCTGTCCACTAAGCCAATGCCTACAGCTTGGCCCAAATTAGTCCTTAAAGGACTGGGACAAAGTCTTCTTTTCTTTTTTATCCACTACAGAAGCTAGCACAAATGTTAACGAAGATTTTAAAATAATTTTCTTTTATTTAACTGCATCCAAAGTCACAGAATAATTTTTCAGAAGTTGCTTTTCCCTTGTGAAAAATTTTTAAAAATCATGATAGAATAATGTAGATTCTCCATTGGGGAAAAAAAGAGAGAGAGTGAGAGAATGAAAATCAGAGTCAGTTAAGGAAGAAACGTAGAAGTTTTTGGCCCTAGACTAAGGACATACGTAAGGAGAAAAAACCCTCAAACCAGGAGGCTTCCCAAGGTAATAATTTTCTTTGGGCTAGTGATTCTGAAAGCACTGTAATTGTTATTTGGAAATGATTCAGGACTTTAAAGTTTGTTTTGAAAGTGTATAAAAAACACAAATCAACAATTGATGTTTCTAAGTTCAAATGAAATAAATTTGAATCCATGACAATATTTACTCAAAATCTATGACTCTGAGAAAATATTTGCTTTAATAATACAGCTGTCAATTTACAGTGTGTAAGGAGGCCAAAATGTTTTTAAGATAAAGGGGTCCTTCTGTCAAAACCACTTAGAATTACGAACCTAGAGTTATAGAGTTTGAGGCCAGATCCTATTATATGGCCCCAAACACTTGGAACCCATGTCACCACAAGGGAAAAACAGAAGACCCACCACAGTAAAGTTCAGCTCTTCTTGTTTCCTAGCATAGCTTCCTGCTGGCAGCCCCTGTGTTATTCGGCCTCCATAGGGAGCTCCAGCAGGTCTGCAAAGTCAAACAAACCAGTCGTTTCCTTGCTAAGCATAGTGGTTAAGACATTAGGTCTCAGTGTATATCCTGGCTCAGGTATTTACTAGACCTGTGGCTTTAGGTAAATCACCTCTCAGCACATTTCACATATTCATTCATTCAATAATTCATTCATTCAGTAACTGCTTTTGAGCACCTACGACATGTTGTCATGGAGAATGTAATCAACAGTGTGTACAAATGAGCATAGTCTTTGAGGAAGACCCCATAGGTGGGCTAACCAATAGCCACTGTCCACCCTCTCCACTGCTTCTGTTCCACAGTGAGCTGCATGGCCCGACTTAACTTCCTTGAGCCATTTTTTCTCATCTGTAAAATGGCTGAGTTGATCTATATTTCCACTGTGATCTGATCCAGCTCCGTGATTATATCTGCCTGAATTCTGGGTGCTATTAGTCAAGTTTCTACCTTGTGCAAGCACTAAATAAAGCTGGGCTAGAGAGGGAAGATAAAACATGATAGCAGGCAAGGGCCACCAAAGCTGTGGAAGGAGTCAGCCATCGTCTTCACAGCATGTCCATGGCAGAACCACAAGTTGTCTCCGCCCCAAATGTCTCCCTTACGAAAGCATCCATCAGCGGTGGGCCACAGAACCTGGGAAATCACAGCATGTCCTTCCCAGCATCCAACAGTCATGTAACAGTAAAACTAGGTTAAAACAAATATCAAGGGCAGAAAGAGATCACAAAAGAGTGAGGATGTCATCTGTCCTGAGGAAGGAAGAAAGGCAGGTCCATATGATTTGCCTGGTGATGAACTACATATAATACTCACAGCATGTTTGTGATAAAGAAAATTTGTTACTAAAGGAGTAGATTTTGTTATTTGACTGTGGTCATTTTGTATAGCTTTGGTTATCCTCTTGTATTCTCTAAACCGAGGTCACAGCTGGTTGGTGGACCAGTTCCCTCTTGAAGGGTGCTGGAACTCTTGATGTCTTGCAGGGTAGAAGGTAGACCCCGAAGAGGACTTAGGGGCAGGGGAGCAGGCCTTAAGAGGCAGGAAGGAGGATTCAAGCTTGCTCTCTTGTCTTCCTTCTCTTGACCTATACTTTGATGAGTAAATGTAGCTAATAACAGTCCTCCCGGTAGAAGGGAATAAAGAAAGTCTTTGAAGTGGGATTTAGGAAGGAGGTTGGGCAGGGATAATTGGAGCTAGGGGGAAATGATCCATAATTTACTCACATTATCCAGATTCTGATTTTAGTTTCCTTTGTATTATTCCCTAGCTTTGGGGTAAAATTTTGTTTTAACTGTTTAGCCTCTTCTCTACTATAGGATATGAAGAGAAGGCTATAGGGTGTGAAAAGAAGGCTCATTTGTCAGCTAAGGTTTGATCAGAGGAAAAAAACAACTAGAAGTTATATAATCATAAGGGATTTGTTATAGGGATTCAACCATAGGTAATTACAGGATCTGGTTAAACTGTCTGTGTGAAGCTGTTGGCTTTGCATCTGGTGCTGGATCCTAAAGTAAGCAGGGAAGGAAGTTAGGTAGGGAAGATGGATGTGAAATCAAAGAGAACAAAGACAAACCGGAATCCACAGAGACGAACCAGAACCCATATTTCTCTCCCTGCCTTCAAACCTGCCATGTTGATGATGCAGTGTCCTACAGGAGAAGCTGGTGCCCTGAATCATAACACTAAATATGCACATGGTCCAGGAGTCAGAGAAACTGCAGGAGGACCCAGAGGGGACTGAAGAGGCCTCAGGCTAGGCCACACACCCAGCCAACAAAATGAGCCAGAAGATAAAAGGTCACGTGCACAAGTGACAACACCTGGTGCCTCTAGCTTGACCTTCCAGACATAAAGAGAATATGGCTGCTTCTTCACCTTCCAAATCTCATGCAAATTGTCTTTTGTAGCCTCTTAACTCAAAAATATGCAAGGAAAAAGGGGACTTCCCTGGTGGCGTAGTGGTTAAGAATCTGCCTGCCAATGCAGGGGACCACGGGTTCGAGCTCTGGTCTGGGAAGACCCCACATGCCACAGAGCAACTAAGCCCATGCGCCACAACTACTGAGCCTGTGTGCCACAACTACTGGAGCCCGCACGCCTAGAGCTTGTGCTCCGCAACAAGAGAAGCCGCCTCAATGAGAAGCCTGCACACTGCAACAAAGAGTAAGCCCCGCTCGCCGCAGTGAGAAAGCCCACGCACAGCAACCAAGACCCAACGCAGCCAAAAATAAATAAATTAAATTAAATTTTTAAAAAATGCAAGGAAGGGATTTCTGGGAAAAGTAATTCCAGTATAGCTAGCCTGACAAATACAAATCCACTACAATTCATTTTTCCACACTTGTACCAGATTATTAAATGAGGGAGTTGTGCTCTGAGGCTCCCATGGTGGAAAAAGCAATCAGCTAGTGTTTCAAAGAGGACAGTCTGAGAGCTAGGGCAGCATGATCTAGCTGTCCCTCCTGTCCTAGAAATTTCACTTACAGTGCCAACTCATTAACTTGTAATATGGAAAGAAATCTTTTCTTATACAAGTGTATGAACCATGGGTATTCTTCAGTATGAGCCAGTAGCACCATCTCTTTAACTTTTCTTCTTCTCCCTCTCCCACATCCCTGCTTCATTGCCCATATGCCTGTGAACTCCTGGGTCTGGGACTTTCTTCCCAATTCACTACACCCAAAGGATGGCTCTTACACCACCAGTCTAACCATGTACACATTTAACATTCCTACCAATTGAGTTAAACTGCCTTTGAAAATATTTCCACTGCCCTTTATGATAAAAGATATGTTTTCAATAAATAAGAATGCTAAAATTAAGGATTAAGGGACTTTTGCTTCTAGTTAAAATGTGGAAAATCTCAACTCACTATCCCCCGCCAAGCAAGAGCAAGCTAAAAAAATGAAAGTAAACTATAGTAAAAACTATGAAAAGATAGTATATGATTTGATACTATATCAAAGTATCAAATCATACTTGAAACCATCAAAAAGCTGAGGAATGAACCTAAAAGAACTAAAAGAAACTTAAATGAATTAAATTCCAAAAAGGAACAACTCTTTTTAAGAGAGGAAATACACATGCCTGCTTTTATCCCTGGCGGAAAAATGACAGGAGTAAACCTGCCGTTGACAAGGGTGCAGAAAAAACAGCCTGACCTTGAACAAATGTGGGATGGTTGTCTGTGGCTGGGCCATATAGCAGAGAAAGATCACAAGATTCTCACTGATTCACATATCCCAAGACATACTAACAAGAAAATACTGATTCTTTGCTCTAAACATTTGAAGCCAAAGGTTAATTGAATATAATGAAAGCTCCTACAAGTCTAGAAATGTATCAATTACAGATTAGATTGACTTTCTATTTCTACACACCCCCTTCCCCAACCTAGCAGCTCAAGAGAAGAAAGAACATACCCTTTGCTAGGGATAAAATATTACTTACTTCCACCTCTACTATTTTTTACACGTGTTGGTCATGAGTAAAAACATTACAGGCTGTGTGAAGGAGTAAAGTGTGACCTAAATTCGAGATAAAAAACAAACACTAGAAGTCACTCAGAGATGACATGATTTTGGAATTAACACAAAATACTTTAAGATAACTATGACAAATATGTTAAGGAATATATGGAAAAGGTTAAAAATAAGATAAACGTGGAATTTCAGTAAAGAAATTAAAACTACAAAAGAGAACAAAATGATAAGTCTAGAAATGAAAATTACAATATCAGAAATGAAGAACTCATTCCATGGAGTTAATAGTAGACCAGAAAATACACAAGAAAGAAAAACTGAAGATAAATCAATAGAAATTATTCAAACTGAAGCAAAAAGAGGGGATAAAGAGAAAAAAAGAACAGAGCATCTAAACCCTGTAGGACAACATTAAATGGTCTAACACAGATGAAATTTGAGTTTTAGAAGGAGAGGAGATAAGAAGTTGGGGTAAAGGAAATACTTGAAGAGAAAATATTTACTAATTTTCCAAAGTTGATGAGAGGTATTAAACCATGGATCCAAGAAGTTCAGCAAACTCCAAGCAGAATACAAAGAAAATGAAATCTAGACATATCAGAGTCAAAATGCTGAATACTGAAGATGTAGAATCATATAAACAAACAGATCAAAGAGATGTAACACATTCGGGGGAACAATATTAAAAATGAATCTGACATCTGATCAGAAACAGTAAAGGCAATAAAATAACATATGTCAACCTTGAATTCTATACCCAGTAAAAAGATCCTTCACATTAAAATAAAGATGTTTTTGGACAAAGCTGAGATAATTCATCTCCAGCACACGTGACATATAACTATGTCCACAAAAAGGAAAAAAAATAACTTTTACTAGAGAGTACATAGAAGCCTTATTCTTAGTCATCAAAAACTTGAAATAATTTAAATGTGCATCAACAGGAAATGGAATACTATTCAGCAATAGAAAGGAACAAACTACTGATAAATCATCAATATGGATGCATCTCAAAAACATAATATTCAGTGAAGGAAGCCAGACACAGAAGAATATATATTCTATGCTTCAGTTATAAGAAGTCCAAGACCCACGGTAACTACCCCATCTATGGTGATAGAAAGAAATCAGACCATGGTTGCCTGGAGCAAAAAAGATTGACTGGAAAGGACAAGAGATAATATCTGGGGTGATAGAAACATATTCTAGATCTCAATTTGGGTAGTGTTATATGGGTGTATACAGTTTTCAAAACTCATCAAACTGCACACTTAGTATCTGTGCATTTTATTGCATGTAAGTTATGTCAACAAAAAATGCAAAATTTAAAAATATATATTGAAACTCTATGGGGTAGTTGCAATAATTTTACCACGTACTATTCTAACCCACTTGTACAATAGTAAGCAAGCATTCAGTTCTGAGCTTCCTGGAAACGAAGGTCAAGGGAATGTCTGTATTTTACCTGAGAGAAAAGGTCTTTGACATATAAAGGCTTGTTAACGCATGAATAAACTTAAGTATATCAGATTTGCTAGCTGTCACCTTGAAGCTAGCTCAGGGCCATCATCTTTACCACCAATCTTTAGCTTCATTGATTGCAATGTTCTCCCAAATGTGCACTCTGCCTCTGCTCTTTTCTCCCTCCAATCTATTCCTCAATTTACAGAGATATTAAAAAACAAATATGGCAATGACTTCCTATCAACTACAAATAAAATACAAACTTTGTTGTAGTGTGACATATAAGATATTATATAACCTCACCCCATTTTGTACCTTAAAGTCTTGTAAAACGCAATTGTTAAAGTGTCCTTGCACATTCTGTGTTGTTTACAATCCCCATATCTTGTTCATACTCTTTCCTGTGCCCAGAGTTGCCTTTTCAGCCTGTCTTATCCTCAGTAACTTATTCATCCTTTTCAGGCTTAGTTCAGGTGTCATTGTTTGTTCAAGATATGTTCCTTGAACCATCACGTTCCCACAGTACCTGGTGTAGATCTCTAGCTTAGCACTTAGGCTATTTAAGCTCATTAACAAATACGGGAGGACCTTCCAGATGGCGGAGAAGTAAGACGTGGAGATCACCTTCCTCCCCAAAAATACAGCTACATGTGGAACAACTCCTACAGAACACCTACTGAATGCTGTCAGAAGACCTCAGACTTCCTAAGAGGCAAGAAACTCCCCACTTACCTGGGTAGGGCAAAAGAAAAAAGAAAAAACAGACAAAAGGATAGGGACAGGACCTGCACCAGTGGGAAGGAGCTGTGAAGGAGGAAAGGTTTCTACACACTAGGAAGCCCCTTCGGGGGTGGAGACTGTGGGTGGCGGAGGGGGGACCCTTTGGAGACGAGAAGGAGAGCACAGCCACAGGGGTGCGGAGGGCAAAAGCGGAGAGATTCCCGCGCAGAGGATCGGTGCCAACCGGCACTCACCAGCCCGAGAGGCTTGTCTGCTCACCTGCTGGGGCGGGCAAGGCTGGGAGCTGAGGCTCGGGCTTCGGAGGTCGCATCCCAGGGAGAACACTGGGGTTGGCTGCGTGGTCAAGAGACCACCGTTTCCTGGTGCACGAGGAGAGGGGATTAAGAGCGCTGCTTAAAGGAGCTCCAGAGACGGGCGCGAGCCGCAGCTATCAGCGCGGACCCCAGAGATGGGCATGAGACGCTAAGGCTAATGCTGCCACCACCAAGAAGCCTGTGTGCGAGCACAGGTCACTATCCACACCTCCCCTGCCAGAGCCTGTGCAGCCCGCCACTGCCAGGGTAACGTGATCCAGAGACAACTTCCCCCGGGAGAACGCACGCGGAGCCTCAGGCTGTTGTAACGTCATGGCAGCCTCTGCCGCCGCAGGCTCGCCCCACATAATGTACCCCTCCCTCCCCCACGGCCTGAGTGAGCCAGAGCCCCCTAATCAGTCGCTCCTTTAACCCCTTCCTGTCTGGGCGAAGCACAGGTGCCAGAGGGCAATGTACATGCAGAGGCAGAGCCAAATCCAAAGCTGTACCCCAGGAGCTGTGCAAACAAAGAGAAAAGAAATTTCTCAATGGAGCCTTAGAAACAGCGGATTAAATCTCCACAGTCAACTTGATGTACCCTGCATCTGTGGAATAGCTGAATAGACAACAAATAATCCCAAAATTGAGGCAGTGAACTTTGGAAGCAACTGTAGACTTGGGGTTTGCTGTATGCAACTGACCAGTTTCTGATGTATATGGTTATCTTAGTTTAGTTTTCAGCACTTGTTATCATTTGTGGATTTGTTTATTGGTTTGGTTGCTCTCTTTTTTTAATACGATTTAAATTTTTTTTAATTACTTTATTTTATTTCTTTCTTTTATCCCTTTTCTTCTGAGCCGTGTGGCTGACAGGGTCTTGGGGTTCTGGCTGGGTGTCAGGCCAGAGCCTCTGAGGTGGGAGAGATGAGTTCAGGACATTGGTCCACCAGAGACCTCCTGGCCCCATGTAATATCACTCAGCAGCAGCTCTCCCAGAGATCTCTGTCTCAACACTAAGACTCAGCTCCACTCAATGACCAGCAAGCTCCAGTGCTGGACACCCCATGCCAAACAACTAGCAAGACAGGAACACAACCCCACGCAATAGCAGACACGCTGCCTAAAATCATACTAAGTCCACAGACACCCCAAAACACACCACCGGACGCAGTCCTGCCCAACAGAAAGACAAGATCCAGCCTCATCAACCAGAACACAGGCACGTGTCCCCTCCACCAGGACTCCTACACAACCCATTGAACCAGCCTTACCCACTGGGGGCAGACACCAGAAACAACAGGAACTATGAACATGCAGCCTGCGAAAAGCAGAGCACAAATACAGTAAGTTAAGCCAAATGAGAAGACAGAGAAATATGCAGCAGGTGAAGAAGCAAGGTAAAAACCCACCAGACCAAACAAATGAAGAGGAAATAGGCAATCCACCTGAAAAAGAATTCAGAGTAATGATAGTAAAGATGATCCAAAAACTTGGAAATAGAACGGGGAGAAAATAGAAACATTTAACAAGGACCTAGAAGAACTAAAGAGCAAACAAACAATGATGAACAAACAACACAATAAATGAAATTAAAAATTCTCTAGAAGGAATCAATAGCAGAATAACTGAGGCATAAGAATGTATAAGTGACCTGGAAGACCAAATAGTGGAAATAACTACTGCAGAGCAGAATAAAGAAGAAAGAATGAAAAGAATTGAGGACAGTCTCAGAGAACCTCTGGGACAACATTAAATGCACCAACATTTGAATTATACGGATCCCAGAAGAAGAGAAAAAGCAAGGGACTGATAAAATATTTGAAGAGATTATAGTTGAAAAGGAAATAGTTAATCAAGTCCAGGAAATGCAGAGAGTCCCACACAGGATAAATCCAAGGAGAAACACGCCAAGACATATTATTCAAACTATCAAAAATTAAATACAAGGAAAAAAGATTAAAAGCAGCAAGGGAAAAACAACAAGTAACATACAAGGGAATCCCCATAAGGTTAACAACTGATCTTTCAGCAGAACCTCTGCAAGCCAGAAGGGACTGGCAGGACATATTTAAAGTGATGAAAGGGAAAAACCTACAACCAAGATTACTCTACCCAGCAAGGATCTCGTTCAGATTTGATGGAGAAATTAAAACCTTTACAGTCAAGCAAAAGCTAAGAGAATTCAGCACCACCAAACCAGCTTTGCAACAAACGGTAAAAGAACTTCTCTAGTCAGGAAGCACAAGAGGAGGAAAAGACCTACAATAACAAACCCAAATCAATTAAGAAAATGGTAATAGGAACATAAATATTGATAATTACCTTAAATATAAATGGATTAAGTGCTCCAACCAAAAGACATAGACTGCCTGAATGGATACAAAAACAAGACCCGTATATATGCTGTCTACAAGACACCCACTTCAGACCTAACGGACACATACAGACTGAAAGTGAGGGTATGGAAAAAGACATTCCAGGGCTTCCCTGGTGGCGCAGTGGTTGAGAGTCCACCTGCCGATGCAGGGGATGCGGGTTTGTGCCCCGGTCTGGGAAGATCCCACATGTCGCGGAGCGGCTGGGCCCGTGAGCCATGGCCGCCAAGCCTGCACGTCCGGAGCCTGTGCTCCACAACGGGAGAGGCCACAACAGTGAGAGGCCCGACCCACTTCAGACCTAGGGACACATACAGACTGAAAGTAAGGGGATGGAAAAGACATTCCATGCAAAAGGATATTAAAAGAAAGCTGGAGTAGCAATTCTCACATCAGACAAAATAGACTTTAAAATAAAGACTCTTACAAGAGACAAAGAAGGACACTACATAATGATAAGGGATCAATCCAAGAATAAGATATAACAATTTTAAATAATTATGCAGCCAACATAAGAGCATCTCAATACATAAAGCAAATGCTAACAGCCATAAAAGGGGAAATCAACAGTAACACAATCATAGTAGGGGACTTTAAGACCCCACTTTCACCAATGGACAGATCAACCAAAATGAAAATAAATAAGGAAACAAGAGCTTTAAATGATACATTAAACAAGATGGACTTAATTGTTATTTAGAGGACATTCTGTCCAAAAACAACAGAATACACTTTCTTCTCAAATGCTCATAGAAGATTCTCCAGGGTAGATCATATCTTGGGTCACAAATCAAGCCTTGGTAAATTTAAGAAAATTGAAATTGCATCAAGGATCTTTTCCGACCACAATGCTATGAGACTAGATATCAATTACAGGAAAAAAAATCTGTAAAAAATACAAACACATGGAGGCTTAACAATACACTACTTAATAACCAAGAGGTCAGTGAAGAAATCAAAGAGGAAATCAAAAAATGCCTAGAAACAAATGACAATGACAACACGATGACCCAAAACCTATGGGATGCAGCAAAAGCAGTTCTAAGAGGGAAGTTTATAGCAATACAATCCTACCTCAAAGAACAAGAAACATCTCAAGTAAACAACCTAACCTTACACTAAAGCAATTAGAGAAAGAAGAACAAAAAAACCCCCAAAGTTAGCAGAAGGAAGGAAATCAAAATCTTTTTATCAGACTCATCAAGAAAAAAAGGGAGAAGACTCATATCAACAGAATTAGAAATGAAAAAGGAGAAGTAACAACTGACCCTGCAGAAATGCAAAAGATCATGAGAGATTACTACAAGCAACTATATGCCAATAAAATGGACAACCTGGAAGAAATGGACAAATTCTTAGAAAAGCACAACCTTCCGAGACTGAACCAGGAAGAAATAGAAAATGTAAACAGACCAATCACAAGCACTGAAATTGAAACTGTGTTTAAAAATCTTCCAACAAACAAAAGCCCAGGACCAGTTGGCTTCACAGGCAAATTCTATCAAACGTTTAGAGAAGAGCTAACACCTGTCCTTCTCAAACTCTTTCAAAATCTCGCAGAGGGAGGAACATTACCAAACTCATTCTACAAGGCCACTGTCACCCTGATACCAAAACCAGACAGAGATGTTACAAAAAAAGAAAACTACAGGCCAATATCACTGATGAACATAGATGCAAAGCTCCTCAACAGAATACTAGCAAACAGAATCCAGCAGCACATTAAAAGGACCATACACCATGATCAAGTGGGGTTTATCCCAAGAATATAAGGATTCTTCAATATACGCAAATCATTCAATGTGATACACCATATTAACAAATTGAAGGATTAAAAACTATATGATAATCTCAATAGATGCAGAAAAAGCTTTCGACAAAATTCAACACCCATTTATGATAAAAAATTCTCCAGAAAGTAGGCATAGAGGGAACTTACCTCAACATAATAAAGGCCATATATGACACGCCAACAGCCACCATCGTTCTCAATGGTGAAAAATTGAAACCATTTCCACTAAGATCAGGAACTAGACAAGGTTGCCCACTCTCACCACTATTCTTCAACATAGGTTTGGAAGTTTTAGCCACAGCAATCACAGATGAAATACAAATAAAAGGAATCCAAATCAGAAAAGAAGAAGTAAAACTGTCACTGTTTGCAGATGACATGATACTGTACATAGAGAATCCTGAAGTTGCTACCAGGAAACTACTAGAGCTAATCAATTAATTTGGTAAAGTGGCGGGATACAAAATTCATGCACAGAAATCTCTTGCATTCCTATACGCTAATGATGAAACATCTGAAAGAGAAATTAAGGAAACACTTCCATTGATCATTGCAACAAAAGAATAAAATGCCTAGGAATAAGCCTACCTAAGGAGACAAAAGACCTGTATGCAGAAAACTATAAGACACTGATGAAAGAAATTAAAGATGATGCAAACAGATGGAGAGATATGCCATGTTCTTGGATTGGAAGAATCAACATTGTGTAAATGATTCTACTACCCAAAGCAATCTACAGATTCAATGCAATCCCTATCATACTACCAATGGCATTTTTCACAGAACTAGAACAAAAAATTTCACAATTTGTGTGGAGACACAAAAGACCCCGAATAGCCAAAGCAATCTTGAGAAAGAAAAACGGAGCTGAAGGAATCAGGCTTCCTGACTTCAGACTATACTTCAAAGGTACAGTAATCAAGACATTATGGTACGGGCACAAAAACAAAAATATAGATCAATGGAACAGGACAGAAAACCCAGAGATAAACCCATGCACATATGGTCACGTTATCTTTGATAAAGGAGGCAAGAATATACAATGGAGTAAAGACAGCCTCTTCAATGAGTGGTACTGGGAAAACTGAACAGCTATATGTAAAAGAATGAAATTAGAACACTCCCTAACACCATACACAAAAATAAACTCAAAATGGATTAAAGCCTTGAATGTAAATCCAGATACTATGAAACTCTTAGAGGAAAACATAGGCAGACCACTCTATGACCTAAATCACTGCAAGATCCTTTTTGACCCACCTCCTAAGGAAACGGAAATTAAAAAGAAAAATCAACAAATGGGACCTAATGAAAGCTTTTGCACAGCAAAGGAAACCATAAACAAGACAAAAAGACCACCCTCCAAATGGGAGAACATATTTGCAAATGAAGCAACAGACAAAGGTTTAATCTCCAAAATATACAAGCAGCTCGTGCAGCTCAATATCAAACAAACAAAAAAAAAATCCAAAAATGGGCAAAAGACCTAAATAGACGTTTCTCCAAAGAAGATGTACAGATTGCCAACAAACACATGAAAGAGTGCTCAACATCATTAAGCATTAGAGCAATGCAAATCAAGACTACAATGAGGTACCACCTCACTCTGGTCAGAGGGCCTTCATCAAAAAATCTACAGACAATAAATGTTGGAGAGGGTGTGGAGTAAAGGGAACCCTATTGCACTGTTGATGGGAATGTAAATTGGTACAGCCACTATGGAGAACTGTATGGAGGTTCCTTAAAAAACTAAAAATAGAACTACCATACGACCCAGCAATCCCACCACTGGGCATATACTCTGAGAAAACCGTAATTCAAAGAGTCATGTACCACAATGTTCATTGCAGCTCTATTGACAATAATCAGGACATGGAAGCAACCTAAGTGTCCATTGACAGGTGAATGGATAAAGAATATGTGGCACATATATACAATGGAATATTACTCAACCATAAAAAGAAATGAAATTGAGTTATTTGTAGTGAGGTGGATGGACCTAGAGTCTGTCATACAGAGTGAAGTAAGTCAGAAAGAGAAAAATACTGTATGCTATTACATATATATGGAATCTAAAACAAAAAAAAACAAACAAAAAAAACAAAGGTTCTGTAGAATCTAGGGGCAGTACAGGAATAAAGACACAGACTTTGAGAATGGACTTGAGGACACAGCGAGGGGGAAGGGTAAGCTGGGATAAAGCGAGAGAGTGGCATTGACATATATACACTACCAAATGTAAAATAGATAGCAGTTGGGAAGCAGCCGCATAGCACAGGTAGATCAGCTTGGTGCTTTGTGACCACCTAGAGGGGTGGCATAGGGAGGGTGGGAGGGAGAAGCAAGAGGGAGGGGATATGGGGATATATATATACTTATAGTTGATTCACTTTGTTATACAGCAGCAACTAATACAACTAGCAGCAACTAACACTCCAATAAAGATGTTTTTAAAAATACGTATTGAGGGCTTCCCTGGTGGTGCAGTGGTTGAGAGTCCGCCTGCCAATGCAGGGGACATGTGTTCGTGCCCCGGTCCGGGAAGATCCCACATGCCGCGGAGCGGCTGGGGCCGTGAGCCATGGCCGCTGAGCCTGCGCTTCCGGAGCCTGTGCTCCACAACGGGAGAAGCCACAACAGTGAGAGGCCCGTGTACCGCAAAAAAAAACAAAAAAAACAAAACATATTGAGCATCTACTGTGCACCAAGCACCATCTCAACCCTGAGAATACATCATTTAACTTAACAAACCATCTTAACATCAGGTAATTAAATTTGTTAACTTACCTTGTCCAGCTAAATCACCAATTCCATGCAGCCAAGCCATGGTTTTTAAAGTTTGTACATGCAGCACCAAGCACTGTGCCTGGCCCGTAATAGCTGCTCACCGCAAATTCCTGTGAATTGAAATGAACCAAATGCTGGAACAGGACATAAGATGGCTACATGTTGATTAGC
>NW_006797755.1:1826581-1857962 GCF_000442215.2 Lipotes vexillifer
AAGACTGATTCAGAGCTGCCTGTGAAACACAAGCCACAGGGGAGGACTCTCACCTGCAGGGAACAGCAGTGCAGCTCTGGGGACCACAGGGGAAGAAGTGCCGAAACCAGACTTCACGGACTACACAATTTTGCCTAGATCTGCCCCTACATGAAGCAGCCAGTTATAATTTCAAGACCACATAAGTGCTGAGTTTTGAGTGGTGGCAGATCCCAGCTGACATCCCACTGAGGATGTTTGATTGCCCCCTTATATTCCAAACCAGATGTCTTTGGATGGCAATCTCCTTTCTCTCACCCTGGGGTGGCCAGAGGGGAAGCTCGATTAGAGGTATGTGGGCAATAGGGTAAAGGTTTAAAAAATTATGTTCCATGACTGATTGCCTAAGATTATGTATGAGGAGTGATCATAAAGTAGTGAGAGCTGTTTTCATGTGTGACTTATCTTATGTTTTAATCACACCTCATATATGGAATGTGTGTCATTTTATACAATGTTTGAAAATTACCACAACCTACAGTATTTGGCAGGAACAGTGAAATTGTTACTGAGTGCTGTTTTGCTAGGTAGGTGTACCCTGGTTTCTCCTCAGAGCGTGTATGTAATTATGACTATGAAGAGTCTTTTCTTTTGAGAATATGTAATTCCAGGCATGTTACCCAAGAGAAGAAGAAAGAAACGTTTTATTTATAAAGTTGTGATCATCTAAACACTTTTGACAATTGTTATAAACTACTTGACAATAATGATGAAAATGAAACTTTGTGAATATATAATGGACATACATGTGGAATTAAAGAGAAAAGTCAATTAAAATTATGAAAGTGATAATAATAAAGGATTTCTGTACTAAACAATTATCATACTTCTTGCGGCATTTACCATTATTATCCAAAGGTTTTCTAAGGGAATCTAGGTGGGGATTTGACAGACATGAAAACAGTAATGTTGAAACATAGACTTGTATTTATTTATTTATTTGAAATATGGTTTATTTACAATGTTGTGTTAGTTTCAAGTGCACAGCAAAGAGATTCAGATATATATATATATGTGTGTGTGTATATATATTCTTTTTCAGATTCTTTTCCATTATAGATTATTAACAAGATATTGAATATAGACTTTTTAAAAAACCAGTTCTTGCTGTAGCTAAAAGAATACAACTGACTAAACAAGAGAATAACCACATTTTTAAAAATTTATTTATTTATTTTTGGCTGTGTTGGGTATTCGTTGCTGCACACAGGCTTTCTCTAGTTGTGGCGAGCAGGGTTTACCCTTTGTTGTGGTGCACAGGCTTATTGCAGTGGCTTCTCTTTGGTGTGGAGCACAGGCTCTAGGCGCACAGGCTTCAGTAGTTGTGGCATGTGGGCTCAGCAGTTGTGGCTCGTGGGCTCTAGAGTGCAGTCTCAGTAGTTGTAGCACATGGGCTTATTTTCTCCACGGCATGTGGGATCTTCCTGGACCAGAGCTTGAACCCTTGTCCCCTGCATTGGCAGGCAGATTCTTAACCACTGCACCACCAGGGAAGTCCGAGAATAACCATATTTTAAGAACATAAGATTTGAAGTTAAAGATGTCAAATGCCAAAAAAAAAAAGGAAAGAAAGAAAGAAAAAGAACCAATTATGAGGTTGATAATAATGGGATTCTGTCACATGGAGCTAAATTCCTGACTGTCAATATTAGATCTTGAGGGACAAATATGGCTAACTCAGCATGAGAAGTAGAAATGTCATCAGAAGCTAGAGCTGCACCCAGCAAAGTATGAAAAGGGAAATTTAAAGAGCCGTTTTATCTGGAGTGTGTAATTTTTTAAATGATTTAGAGCTGTAGTTCTCAAACTTTATGGTTCATAGAAATCACCGGGGGTGCAAGTTCCTTATTAACAGTGGGACAGGAATCTGCATTTTATTCTGATGTAGGGGTCTCCTGATCATGTTTTTAAAGTAGCATATAGAAAGAACGAACTCTTATATAATTGACATTTTTCATTATGACTTTACTACATAATTTAACAGTGATAGACTAGATTTTAAAAATTCAGCAAAACTTTTACTTGGGAAATAAATTCATTTATAAATATTTCCCCAGAGGAGACCTTCAAGATGGTGGAGGAGTAAGACGTGGAGATCGCCTTCCTCCCCACAGAAACATCAGAAATACATCTACATGTGGAACAGCTCCTACAGAACACCTACTGAACACTGGCAGAAGACCTCAGACCTCCCAAAAGGCAAGAAACTCCCACATACTTGGCTACGGCAAACGAAAAAAGAGAAAACAAAGACAAAAGAATAGGGACAGGACCTGCACCAGCAGGAGGGAGCTGCGAAGGAGGAAAGGTTTCCACACACTAGAAGCCCCTTCGCAGGCGGAGACTGCAGGGGGCGGAGCGGGGAGCTTCGGAGCTGTGGAGGAGAGCGCATCCACAGGGGTGCGGAGGGCAAAGCGGAGAGATTCCCGCACAGAGGACCGGTGCAAACCAGTGCTCACCAGCCCGAGAGGCTTGTCTGCTCACTCGTCGGGGCGGGCGGGGGCTGGGAGTTGAGCTCCGGCTTTGGAGGTCAGATCCCAGGGAGAGGACTGGGGTTGGCTGCGTGAACACAGCCTGAAGTGGGCTAGTGCGCCACAGCTAGGCGGGAGGGAGTCCGGGGAAAAGTCTGGAACTGCCTAAGAGGCAAGAGACCATTGTTTCACGGTGCACGAGGAGAGGGACCGCCTAAATGAGCTCCAGAGACCTGCAGTCGCGGCTATCAGCGCGGACACCAGAAACAGGCATGAGACGCTAAGGCTGCTGCTGCAGCCACCAAGAAGCCTGTGTGCAAGCCCAAGTCGCTATCCACACCTCTCCTCCTGGGAGCCTGTGCAGCCCGCCACTGCCAGGGTCCGGTGATCCAGGGACAACTTCCCCGGGAGAACCCACGGCGCGCCCCAAGCTGTTGTCACGGCAGCCTCTGCCACAGCAGGCTTGCCCCATATAACGTACCCCTACCCACACCCCCGGCCTGAGTGAGCGAGAGCCCCCTAATCAGTCGCTCCTTTAACCCTCTCCTGTCTGGGCGAAGAACAGGTGCCAGAGGGCGACGTACATGCAGACGCAGGGCCAAATCCAAAGCTGAACACCGGGAGCTGTGCGAACAAAGAAGAGAAAGGGAAATCTCTCCCAGCAGCCTCAGGAGCAGCGGATCAAATCTCCACAATCAACTTAATGTACCCTGCATCTGGAATACCTGAATAGCCAATGAATCATCCCAAAATTGAGGCAGTGGACTTTGGGAGCAACGATATATATTTTTTTCCTTTTTCTCTTTTTGTGAGTGTGTATGTGTATGCTTCTGTGTGTGATTTTGTCTGTATAGCTTTGCTTTTACCATTTGTCCTATGGTTCTGTCTGTCCGGTTTTGTTTTAGTATACTTTTTAGCACTTGTTATCACTGGTGGATTTGTTTTTGATTTGGTTGCTCTCTTCTAGCTTTCTTTTTTTATTACTTTTTAATTTTTTTAATTATTAATTTTTAATTTTAATAACTTTATTTTATTTTATTTTTCTTTCTTTCTGTCTTTTTTTCTCCCTTTTGTTCTGAGCCGTGTGGCTGACAGGGTCTTGGGGTTCTGGCTGGGTGTCAGGCCAGAGCCTCTGAGGTGGGAGAGATGAGTTCAGGACATTGGTCCACCAGAGACCTCCTGGCCCCATGTAATATCACTCAGCAACAGCTCTCCCAGAGATCTCTGTCTCAACACTAAGACTCAGCTCCACTCAATGACCAGCAAGCTCCAGTGCTGGACACCCCATGCCAAACAACTAGCAAGACAGGAACACAACCCCACGCAATAGCAGACACGCTGCCTAAAATCATACTAAGTCCACAGACACCCCAAAACACACCACCGGACGCAGTCCTGCCCAACAGAAAGACAAGATCCAGCCTCATCAACCAGAACACAGGCACGTGTCCCCTCCACCAGGACTCCTACACAACCCATTGAACCAGCCTTACCCACTGGGGGCAGACACCAGAAACAACAGGAACTATGAACATGCAGCCTGCGAAAAGCAGAGCACAAATACAGTAAGTTAAGCCAAATGAGAAGACAGAGAAATATGCAGCAGGTGAAGAAGCAAGGTAAAAACCCACCAGACCAAACAAATGAAGAGGAAATAGGCAATCCACCTGAAAAAGAATTCAGAGTAATGATAGTAAAGATGATCCAAAAACTTGGAAATAGAACGGAGAAAATAAAGAAACATTTAACAAGGACCTAGAAGAACTAAAGAGCAAACAAACAATGATGAACAAACAACACAATAAATGAAATTAAAAATTCTCTAGAAGGAATCAATAGCAGAATAACTGAGGCATAAGAATGGATAAGTGACCTGGAAGATCAAATAGTGGAAATAACTACGGCAGAGCAGAATAAAGAAGAAAGAATGAAAAGAATTGAGGACAGTCTCAGAGACCTCTGGGACAACATTAAATGCACCAACATTTGAATTATATGGGTCCCAGAAGAAGAAGAGAAAAAGCAAGGGACTGATAAAATATTTGAAGAGATTATAGTTGAAAACTTCCCTAATATGGGAAAGGAGATAGTTAATCAAGTCCAGGAAACGCAGAGAGTCCCACACAGGATAAATCCAAGGAGAAACACGCCAAGACACATATTAATCAAACTATCAAAAATTAAATACAAGGAAAAAAGATTAAAAGCAGCAAGGGAAAAACAACAAGTAACATACAAGGGAATCCCCATAAGGTTAACAACTGATCTTTCAGCAGAAACTCTGCAAGCCAGAAGGGAGTGGCCAGACATATTTAAAGTGCAAGCCAGAAGGGAGTGACCAGACATATTTAAAGTGATGAAAGGGAAAAACCTACAACCAAGATTACTCTACCCAGCAAGGATCTCATTCAGATTTGATGGATAAATCAAAACCTTTACAGACAAGCAAAAGCTAAGAGAATTCAGCACCACCAAACCAGCTTTACAACAAATGCTAAAGGAACTTGTCTAGGCAGGAAACACAAGAGAAGGAAATGACCTACAATAACAAACCCAAATCAATTAAGAAAATGGTAATAGGAATATAAATATTGATAATTACCTTAAATCTAAATGGATTAAGTGCTCCAACCAAAAGTCATGGACTGTCTGAATGGATACATAAATAATACCCATATATATGCTGTCTACAAGAGACCCACTTCAGACCTAGGGACACATACAGACTGAAAGTAAGGGGATGGAAAAGACATTCCATGCAAAAGGATATTAAAAGAAAGCTGGAGTAGCAATTCTCACATCAGACAAAATAGACTTTAAAATAAAGACTCTTACAAGAGACAAAGAAGGACACTACATAATGATTAAGGGATCGATCCAAGAAGAAGATATAACAATTTTAAATAATTATGCAACCAATATAGGAGAACCTCAATAAATAAGGTAAATGCTAACAGCCATAAAAGGGGAAATCAACAGTAACACAATCATAGTAGGGGACTTTAAGACCCCACTTTCACCAATGGACAGATCAATCAAAGTGAAAATAAATAAGGAAACAAAAGCTTTAAATGATACATTAAACAAGATGGACTTAATTGATATTTACAGGACATTCTGTCCAAAAACAACAGAATACACTTTCTTCTCAAATGCTCAAGAAAATTCTCCAGGATAGATCATATCTTGGGTCACAAATCAAGCCTTGGTAAATTTATGAAAACTGAAATTGTATCAAGGGTCTTTTCCGACCACAATGCTATGAGACTAGATGTCAATTTCAGGAAGAAATCTGTAAAAAATACAAACACATGGAAGCTAAACAATATACTACTTAATAACCAAGAGATCACTGAAGAAATCAAAGAGGAAATCAAAAAATACCTAGAAACAAATGACAATGAAAACACGATGACCCAAAACCTTTGGGATGCAGCAAAAGCAGTTCTAAGAGGGAAGTTTATAGCAATACAATCCTACCTCAAGAAACAATAAACATCTCAAATAAACGACCTAACCTTACACTAAAGCAATTAGAGAAAGAAGAGCAAAAAAACCCCAAATTTAGCAGAAGGAAAGAAATCATAGGGCTTCCCTGGTGGCGCAGTGGTTGGGAGTCCACTTGCTGATGAGGGGACACGGGTTCGTGCCCCAGTCTGGGAAGATCCCACATGCTGCGGAGCGGCTGGGCCCGTGAGCCATGGCTGCTGAGCCTGCGCGTCCGGAGCCTGTGCTCCACAACGGGAGAGGCCACAGCAGTGAGAGGCCCGCATACCACAAAAAAAAGGAGAAATCATAAAGATCATATCAGAAATAAATGAAAAATAAATGAAGGAAACAATAGCAAATATCAATAAAACTAAAAGCTGGTTCTTTGAGAAGATAAACAAAATTGATAAACCATTAGGCTGACTCAGAAAAAAAAGAAGACTCAAATCAAGAGAATTAGAAATGAAAAAGGAGAAGTAACAACTGACACTGCAGAAATACAAAGGATCATGAGAGATCACTACAAGCAACTATATGCCAATACAATGGACAACCTGGAAGAAACGGACAAATTCTTAGAAAAGCACAATCTTCCGAGACTGAACCAGGAAGAAATAGAAAATATAAACAGACCAATCACAAGCACTGAAATTGAGACTGTGATTAAAAATCTTCCAACAAACAAAAGCCCTGGACAAGATGGCTTCACAGATGAATTCTATGAAACATTTAGAGAAGAGCTAACACCTGTCCTTCTCAAACTCTTCCAAAATATAGCAGAGGGAGGAACACTCCCAAACTCATTCTACGAGGCCACCATCACCCTGATACCAAAACCAGAAAAAGATGTCACAAAGAAAGAAAACTACAGGCCAATATCACTGATGAACATAGATGCAAAAATCCTCAACAAAATGCTAGCAAACAGAATCCCACAGCACTTTTAAGGATCATACTCCATGATCAAGTGGGGTTTATCCCAGGAATGCAAGGATTCTTCAATATATGCAAATCATTCAACGTGATACACCATATTAACAAATTGAAGGATAAAAAACATATGATAATCTCAATAGATGCAGAAAAAGCTTTTGACAAAATTCAACACCCATTGCTGATAAAAACCCTCCAGAAAGTAGGCATAGAGGGAACTTTTGTCAACATAATAAAGGCCATATATGACAAACCCACAACCAACATCGTACTCAGTGGTGAAAAACTGAAACCATTTCCACTAAGGTCAGGAACAAGACAAGGTTGCCCATTCTCACCACTATTCTTCAAAATAGTTTTGGAAGTTTTAGCCAGAGCAATCAGAGAAGGAAAAGAAATAAAAGGAATCCAAATCAGAAAAGAAGAAGTAAAACTGTCACTGCAGATGACATGATATTATACATAGAGAATCTTGAAGTTGCTACCAGGAAACTACTAGAGCTAATCAATTAATTTGGTAAAGTAGCAGGATACAAAATTAATGCACAGAAATCTCTTGCATTCCTATACACTAATGATGAAACATCTGAAAGAGAAATTAAGGAAACACTTCCATTGATCATTGCAACGAAAGAATAAAATGCCTAGGAATAAGCCTACCTAAGGAGACAAAAGACCTGTATGCAGAAAACTATAAGACACTGATGAAAGAAATTAAAGATGATACAAACAGATGGAGAAATATACCATGTTCTTGGATTAGAACAATCAACATTGTGAAAATGACTCTACTACCCAAAGCAATCTACAGATTCAATGCAATCCCTATCATACTACCAATGGCATTTTTCACAGAACTAAAACAAAAAATTTCACAGTTTGTATGGAAACACAAAAGACCCCAAATAGCCAAAGCAATCTTGAGACAGAAAAACGGAGCTGGAGGAATCAGGCTTCCTGACTTCAGACTATACTTCAAAGGTACAGTAATCAAGACATTATGGTATGGGCACAGAAACAGTAATATAGATCAATGGAACAGGATAGAAAGCCCAGAGATAAACCCACGCATATATGGTCACCTTATCTTTGATAAAGGAGGGAAGAATATGCAGTGGAGAAAAGACAGCCTCTTCAATAAGTGGTGCTGGGAAAACTGGACAGCTACATGTAAAAGAATGAAATTAGAACACTCCCTAACACCATACACAAAAATAAACTCAAAATGGATTAAAGACCTAAATGTAAGGCCAGATACTATCAAACCCTTAGAGGAAAACATAGGCAGACCACTCTATGACATAAATCACAGCAAGATCCTTTTTGATCCACATCCTAGAGAAATGGAAATTAAAACAAAAATAAACAAATGGACACACCATTGTAAAGCAATTATACTCAGATAAAGATGTTAAAAATATAAAGTAAAAAATAAACAAATGAGACCTAATGAAACTTAAAAGCTTTTACACAGCAAAGGAAACCGTAAACAAGATGAAAAGACAACCCTGGGAATGGGAGTAAATATTTGCAAATGAAGCAGCTAACAAAGGATTAATCTCCAAAATTTAGAAGGAGCACATGCAGCTCAATAACAAAAAAACAAACAACCCAATCCAAAAATGGGCAGAAGACCTAAATAGACATTTCTCCAGAGAAAATATACAGATTGCCAACAAACACATGAAAGAATGCTCAACATCACTAATCATTAGAGAAATGCAAATCAAAAATACAATGAGGTATCATCTCACACCAGTCAGAATGGCCATTGTCAAAAAATCTAGAAACAATAAATGCTGTAGAGGGTGTGGAGAAAAGGGAACCTTCTTGCACTGTTGGTGGGAATGTAAATTGATACAACCTCTGTGGAGAACAGTATGGAGGTTCCTTAAAAAACTAAAAATAGACCCACCATACGACCCAGCAATCCCACTGTTGGGCATATACCCTGAGAAAACCATAATTCAAAAAGAATTGTGTACCACAATGTTCATTGCAGCACTATTTATAGTAGCCAGGACATGGAAACAACCTAAGTGTCCATCATTGGATGAACTGATAAAGAAGATGTGGCACATATATACAATGGAATATTACTCAGCCATAAAAAAATGAAATTGAGTTATTTGTAGTGAGGTGGATGGACTTAGAGTCTGTTATACAAAGTGAAGTAAGTCAGAAAGAGAAAAACAAACACCTTATGCTAACATATATATATGGAATCTAAAAAAAAAAAGATTCTGGAGAACCTAGGGGCAGGAGAGGAATAAAAATGCAGGCATAGAGAATGGACTTGAGGATACGGGGAGTGGGAAGGGTAAGCTGGGACGAAGTGAGAGAGTGGCATGGACTTATATATACTACCAAATGTAAAATGGATAGCTAGTGGGAAGCAGCCACATAGCATAGGGAGATCACCTCCGTGCTTTGTGAGGGGTGGGATAGGGAGGGTGGGAGGCAGATGCAAGAGGGAGGGGTATGGGGATATATGTATACGTATAGCTGACTCACTTATTTTTACAACAGAAACGAACACACCATTGTAAAGCAATTATACTCCAACAAAGATGTTAAAAAAATAAAAGAAATAAAAATAAAAATATTTCCCCTAAGTTTAATTATTTGAGAGGTCTGTGTCCTTAAGGGTATGTAAGAGAATGCAGTGACAACTTGATTTTTTCCAGACTGATTAATGACTTGCAAATCACGAAGAAATAGGAGAAATAACATAAAATTTAAGGTTCAATTTTCAAGTTAGAGGTTATTATTCAAGATAGATCAGTGTTGCCAGAGGGTGTTGATTTGACATGGAAACCGGTTTGGAGGTATTCATGTTTGTATGGATCTAATTTGAGTATGCAAATATAGACTTCTTCCTGAGAAGCCCTTTTGAATATTTTGCCCAGAATTGCAAATGCAAGCTCAGAATGTACTACTCCCACAGCCTCCATAGAGTCCAAAGCTGGGTCAGTCCCATATGCCAGGGGATTCTACCACTTGTAAAAGCAGCAGCTGCCGCTTTTCTGGTTTACGTTGATGCGAAACTCCCAAGGAAAATAAAAGATTGGCATCTGGGCTTAATTTTACTTTGAGAGAAACTTTATCATGCCGTGTTTGTAATGATTCCAGGGGGATTTTAAAATAGTTAACGAGAGGGATACATTTCTCAAAATTCCCAATTGAGTTCTCATGCATGTTTTATTACATATATGTCTGTCACAGAAAAACAGGATCTTATTACTTACACTAATATAAAACGGGGTTGATAAATAAGGTACTATAGAAGCAAATATAGAAAAAAGCTAAATTTTATTCCATCTTAAGTGTGATATTTCTATATAGTAGTAGCTGTGCAAGCAAGGTTTTAAAATCATTGGAAATACGTTTGTGAAAATGACACGAGGGAGATGGCTTCCTTTCCAATGCCCTTAGTAGTGAGGGGAAGAGAGGAACACATGCAAAATTATATCGTTGCTATGATACAAAGACATACAGATCAGAGGAGGGGCAAAAAGGAGAGAGTGGACCATTTTACCTGGAGAAGACTGAAAATTCTCCCTAGGAAATGTGAGCTGAGACTTTAAAAAAATGTCTAGACCAGGAGGAAAAGTGTATCGCAAGTAGGACATCATGGGAATTTGAGGAACACCAGCAGTTTGATAGGGTATAAGGTGGAGCAGATAAATGTCAAAACCAGAGAGGTAAACAGAAACAGAGATGGCAGTTCAGGAGCTCTGTCTGCTCGGGAGTTACATCAGAACGCTGGGAGGGAGGCTCCTGCATTAGGACCTTTTAATAGCTCTGTAGGTGATTATTATATGTGTTGCCCAGATTGATAACTACTGCTGCAGTGCATCCTCTTCATTTTTAACATACATGTTGTATATGAATAATCCCCATTTTAATGTGGGGCTTACGTCATATATATAATACTAAAACTTGAACATTTCTTTAACATCTGCAAACAAATAATCCATTACTGTCATTGCAGTTAGGATAACCTGTGTGGAAGGGATTTGAGAAAGTAGATGGAGGTCCAGGTAGTAGGCTATCCCAGTAGTTCTGGTAATAAGCCTGAAGCCAGGCAATAACCCAGGGGATAAATAGGAGGAATGGGTGTAAGAAGTAGGATGGAGACCTAAGTGACAAGACTTGATCACAGATGCAGGGATGAGGAGAAAGAGAAATCAAGGGTGGCTCTGAGGTCTGTGGTCTGGATGGCCTATGGATGAACTTAGCATGAATATTCCCACTTGTAATATTCAGATTTTACCCTTCCCACCCACTAGCAGGAGTACCACTTCTTCCATGTGTTCCGTGCTGTCTCTGATAATGATCTTTCTTCTGACCATCCTTAGAACTTTACCTGTATTTCTCTGTGGTACTTATCATTTCTAACCATTTGCTGATGTAATGCATACATGAGTCTGTACAGTAAGTGTTCCATTCAAAGTCCTTTCCAGCCATATCCAAGACCTTACAGTTCTGTGCAGTGACTAAATGAAACTATGCCTATTATGCCTCCTGGAAGTTTCTACCTTGAGATGAAGCTCCAAAGCCAGTGTTCTGTGTGTGTTTTGTTTTGTTTTGTTTTAAATTAAGCTATTTATTAGAATCCTGTGGACTCTGCTTAGGAACAAGGCCAGGGAATCTTAATGGTCCATGATTGTGGGCCTGGACAAGGAATCCCATTTTTTCGCTCAGAAATTGTCAAGCCATAGACAACAGGAACTGATGCTATTTTTTTTTTTTTTTTTTTTCGGCTTGCTGGTTCTTAATTCCCCGCGAGGGATTGAATCCATATGAAAACACCACGTCCTAACCAGGGAATTCCCCAAAGCCAAAGTTCTTAACCTTTTATGTGTGTCATGGACCCTGTTGGCAATATAGAGACAATTTGATCAAGCCAGGGATCCCTTTCAGAAAAATGTTTTTTAATGCAAAAAATAAAATACACAGAATTACAAGAGAAACCAATTACACTGAAACATGGCTGTCAAAATAGCTTTGAAAGACAAATGTGTAATACAATACTATGTGTTTTTTATTATTGTGTTAAATTTAAAAATACATTAAAATATAAACAAATTAAAAATAAATTTACCTTCAAAGACTTAACCAGTGGGAAGTCTGCTGTTGCTAGATTGAATAAGAACATTAAACTCTGGAGAGCTCTTTGAAAAAGCTATAGGCATGTCATGTTGGATAAACAACTGATGTCAATTTTTTTAGTTATTATTTGTTACAGGTGTTGAAAATGCTGATTTGTAAATGTAAATCCTTATAAATGGATTAAAGCTTTTTAAGCTACTTTACAAGATAAGAATAGTTTCTGTCAAGGAACCCCTGAATTCTCCAAGGTTTTTTGAATTAAACTCGAACTGGATTTTGTTTTTCTGTTTGTTTTGTTTTGTTTTGTGTTTTTTTAACCTAAAACTAATGAATTCCCCTTTGGCTAGCTCATCCTCTCAATATACTTTGTATCAAAAAGAAAAAAGAATAATAGTACATGGTTCAACTTTGATGCCATCAAGATAAAATAACTGGTAAAACTTTCTGAAATGTTTCCAGATGTTTGCAAATTTCTCTTTTCAAAGAAATTGACAGAGAATTTTGTATCTCATCTTCATGGGGTAAAGCATCCACTCCAGCACTGACTGACAGTTAGCAAGGAGATTTCCAAAAGTATCCATTAAGGTGACAATAAAACTTATGTGCTCTATTCAAAAGGCTTTGCTGCCTTGCAGAGAGTTAAGAATTCTTATTTAAACTGTCTAGAGTTTCCCTGGTGGCGCAGTGGTTGAGAGTCTGCCTGCCGATGCGGGGTACGCGGGTTCGAGCCCTGGTCCGGGAGGATCCCATATGCTGCGGGGAGGCTGGGCCCGTGGGCCGTGGGCCGTGGCCACTGGGCCTGCATGTCCGGAGCCTGTGCTCTGCAGAGGCTGGAACAGTGAGAGGCCCGCGTACCGCAGGAAAAATAAATAAATAAACTGCATAGTTTTGCAAAAATTTAAGAGCTAATTCCTCATATTGATCAACAAACAATCATAGATGAGTAATCCTGTAAAGCAGCATAAATGTCTGGGATATCACTGTAGAACTACATGATTTGATGTTTGGTGGTAGTATAGAGTTGACCAGTAGCTGGCCAGCAACATTGCACAGTATCTGTAAACATGAAAATTATGATCTCATGTGATCTTTCTAATTCAGAAGTAACAATGAATATGAGTGATATTTTGTAAATTTGTAATAGCTATAATGTGATATGAAAATAGCTGAGGTTTTTCTTGGTAACAAAGTCACAGGAGTACCTAGCACTGCTGTAGTTTGTCACCTGCATTCATAATTGAAGGGCAATTAGAGTTAGATGTAATAGAAGCATATTTTATTTCTATCCAAGTTCACAGACCCCTCAAATTCTGATTTCTATCCATAGAACTCCTGTTCTAAAGGTAAAACTGAAATTTCAAGTTTACTTCTGAAATTCCAAAGGAAAAATATCAAATGTAATTCTCCAAGGTTAGCGTACTCATAAAATCGCATTGTTCAAACCACCTTTGGTGTGTGTGGTGGGGAGGGGGGAGTATATTAATAATCAAACCACAACAGAAGTCTCCAGACAAGACTGTCCTGGGCAAACCGAGATGTTTGGCCATATGCTACCCAAGGTAGAAAGGAGATTAACTTGGAAAATATATACTGCAGAAGTCAAAAGTCAATTCTCCCCTTTTATTAAGAATTATGGAATCTGAGGGAATTAGTGACTCCATTCCATTAAGAGGTTAGACTTTTTGCTTATATCTTAGCAGGTATAATAAGCCATAGCCATCAATAATATAATTTACTTGTGTGTGAAAATGATCTAAATGAAGTTTTTTGGCATGATGTAAAATTTGCCTTGCTCTAATACCCACTTTCTATTAAAAATGTATCCTAGTTTGGGAAAATTATCTTAACATGCAAGTCTAAATTATTATGAAATATTTAAAAGATGACCTTTTCACTCAATCATCGCCTATTGTAATCCATGATCCTATGCTACTTTATCAGCTCCTTATACAAGAAAAGTAGAATAGGCATCAACGTGGCTGACCATTTGCCTGTAACCTGGTACTCAAGGGCTTGAGTGAGCAAGGTCATTGGAGAGTTCTGAACATGATGTATTCCCTGCAAGCTCACCAGGCTGTAGAGTCCCAGTGCCCCAGAGACACAGATGCAGGGGAGAGGTGAGCCTTTGCAGTCTCTGCAAGTCTTCCCAAGAGTCAAAGGAAGGTATCTTTTCAGAGAAAAACCTCAAAAGGCTTAGTGAAAGTCACAGGCTTTTCTTCATGGAGGCACAAAATTGAGTGAAGGAGAGCTATTGGGGAGGAAAAGGAGAAAGCACTCCTTTTTGGAGGTCAACATGTACCAGGTATTTAACGTATCACCTCATTTAGCAATAAACCTGTAAAGGTATCATTACTCCTGTTTTACAGTTGAGGAAATTTATTATCAGGAAAAGTAATTTACTTGCTGGAGGTCACAAAGCTAGGAAGTGCCAGAGGTAAGTTTTGAACCTGATTTTTCAGTCCAGACCACTCTCTGCTCCATACTGAACAACTCAACCCAGTCTGAGAGATCAAGAAGGACACCATGCCTACCTTCATGCCCCTGGAATATTATGTCTACCTCCTTCTGAATCCAAGATCTAAAGAATGGTAGGGAGAGAGGCAGGAAGTCCTGAGTTCCTGGGAGAAGAAATTCAGTTCCTTTGGGGGTATGGGTCAGAAAGGTATTTCTTAGAAGAACAAAGTAGATATTAAGGTTAAGTTGCTTCTGCTACAAATGTTATTAGGCTATAAGAGCAAGAAGTCAAGGATTTTTCAAATCTCAAGGAAGATTTTTCACAGCCCAATGCAATTGTCACTCTGACACAACACACTTATTAGGCTTTCAACCAAGTCTATTATGATTTGTATTCATCATAATGCCAATACAGATTCATTGCAACATGTGTAGAAAACATAGCTTGAAATATTGTTTCATCAATCTTTTTCCCTATTGTCCATCCCATAATTTGGGGCCTGAGCTATGTAACTATAGCTGTTTCTGATTAGCAAAATTAGCTTCCACTCCCCTTCGTGTTAACATGTAACCAGAAGTCTTAACTTGAAGATAAGACCAACAGCTCTTTGAGTAAAGAGCTTTCAACAGAAATCACAGTTAATTAGAAAAGTTTCCCTTGAGATATAAACCACAAGGGGGAAAAAAACAGAAACAATAATGAAGAATTATCAGAAATTTAATATTTTATCCTGAAAGGCAGCTTTAATAGCAATTGTATTTATACAGTTCATATTCATCTACTACAATTTTCTGTCAAGATACTCCACAAATGTAAGTAAGATTACAATTAAAAAAAAATAAAGATGGAGGCTTCATTCATTCTTTCATTCATTTAATAATTTTTTGAGCACCAACAATTTTTCACACATCAACAATGTGTTAGGTATTGAAAATACAGAAGTGAACAAGACAGACATAATACCTACCCTCATGGAGTTCAAAGACTAATAAGAAATCCAAAACTTTTAAAAGTACTCAGAGGATTAAGGAATCCTCAATTCTCTGGCAGTAGAAGACTATGCAGACAGACCCACGGTGTACAAAAAGAACAAGGAATTTTAAATCAAAAGACACAAGTTCTCGCCTCAATTCTGCCACCATCTCCATGAATATATTACTTAGAACTCTTTGTTAGAAATAATAGAAACCAGCTCATATCAGTTTAGGCAAAAACCAGAAGTTTATTATAAACATATGTAGCATGAGTCATATCTCTTAACATGTAAATATTACCAGTTTCTCTCAAGACTTCTATTTCCTCCCTACACCTCACAAGTTTCCAAGTTTTTGTGATGGGTAATAGAGATAAGAAGAGGAAAGAACAAGAGGGGGTGGGGGGAGTGAAAACAATGAGACATAAATCCACAGATGTTGAAGTGTAAGTGGGAGTTTTTAATTTGTCATGTGAGTAGTTTCAAAATAGGCCTGAGGAGCTAGGAATCAGGTTGAAAGTGGCTTTTTAAAAGCTGTTCTTATGGGTTGTAAATTGTCCCCAAGAGACCCAAGATTGGGATTCCTTTAAATTATCTTTTGCTTGCTATTTCATGATTGTTGCAAACAAATGATTCTTGCAAAGCCTGACTTCTACCAGAGTTATGTTCAATGAGTTCTTTACTTCATTTTCAAGTATTATTTTCCAATAAAAATGACACGTGTCTTCTCTAGTCTATGCAACTTCTGCTCCAAACTCTATCACAGATGCAAGTCTGTCTCAGGGATCTGGGGCAGATAAAGAGCCTGAATCTGGACTCTAAAACACTCCTCCCACCTCCCCTGCCCCTTCTCCCTTCACCCCTAGCCCTCCTCCTTCTGATTAGCTATTTACAATAGGCAGAAGACCAATGCCCCAGAGCCCTGCTGGGCAAACAATTTGATTTTTGGTCACCCTTCCAACCTCTCTTAGAAGGACTTCTGACTGACCCAGTTTGAGTCAGATACCCACTTCTGATCCAAATACTATGGGAAGGGCGCTCACCTCTGTGAGTCTTCCAATCTCTAGAACAAGTCATTGGTTTTGTTCCCTCTGTATTTTTATTTGCTCGGCTGTGAAATGAAGATAATTTTAATTATCTAGCCTTAGCACAGGATTACTGTGGTT
Source organism: Lipotes vexillifer (assembly GCF_000442215.2). NCBI lineage: Eukaryota > Metazoa > Chordata > Mammalia > Artiodactyla > Lipotidae > Lipotes > Lipotes vexillifer. The sequence goes on from NW_006797755.1 coordinate 1,843,223, forward strand.
TTTAATTGAATAAATATAGGTAAAAGTGACCTAATACTGTAAAGTTCTCTTTAAATGCATTTTTTTGTATTAAAATGCTTGAAAACAATGTGTTTATTATTTATGATAACAAGTAATACCATCCTGATGCCATTTCTGCACCTACTCTCAAGCAACCCTTTTGACTTAGAGCAAAAGTGTCTGCTTTGGTGTTCAGGCAACAGGATCCCCACTCAGCAGCAGTGTTGGTTACCCTTTTGGGGCCACACCCCTCTCTGAGTCAGTGGTGGAAATTGAGGGAGGCTCCTCAGAGAGAGGAACCTCTTCCCACAAAAACACTCACACATTCCTAAATTCAACATTTTGTATATGATTTCAGCGGCTCCATAAACCCACTAAAGCTGTCTCCAGCTCAAGATGCAGGGAGCGCCCTCAGAGGCTTAGTAACCTGCACCTCCTCTCCACTGGCAAGAAAGGGAAAAGTCACTTTCAATAGATTTCACTGTCACAATTGAATAAGAGCATTAAATCAGAGGCAGAGAGGAAAAAAAAAAAAAAAACGACATCCTCTTAAAAGGTAACAAATTCCATTTTTATCTCTCCAAAGACCATTTCCTTTTCAATTTATCCAACAGTAAGCCTTCCCTCTTGTGTCATTATGGAACCGGAATTAATGTATTTGTCCTTTTTATTTCCTTTAGTAGAAATTTTTTAAATTTAATTCATGAAGGTAACGCTATCCAGTATGATGATTCATATTATCAGGTTCTACTATAAGACAATAAAATTCTGAAAATAAATCTTATATAATATCTATAATCAGATATATATATGCAAAATGAGAGGTCAACATGTCCACTCAATATGCATTTAAATATGATGAATTTCTGGTCAATTTCTCCCTCAATATGTTTGGACGGTATTCTAATTAAACTAGAAACTTGATTATTTATTCTACTAATTGTTTGACCCACTAACAAGGTAAGTGGGTAAATCTAGTGAGCATAAACATGCATCTAGATAATTTGGGCCAAATCCGCTTTTTATAAATCTCCAGCTTGACGTACATGGAAATTGTCACATCTACCAACATAAAGCTGAAGATATTTCAATAGATAAGGACAAACTGTCAAGTCATATTTGCTGCTGATCATCATATGCCATCTAAGATACTAAATCATACGGACGTTTACCTAAATCATGTGGAACTCTAGCTAGCATCTAGAGTCTCCTAATTAATGTATAAACTGGGATGATACTTGAAGTGAATTAACCTGGATAAGGCTTTGGAGCTCCTTAAGTGCCCTACTGCACTCCTTTGCTAAATTGTACCCATGTTTCATTCATTAAACCTGAATTAAAATCCTATTTATGTCATTCACCAGCTGCATGACCTTTAGCAAAGTCACTTGGCTTCTCTGCACCTAAATTTTTGTAGCCATAGAGGGGGGATGACTTGAAGGGTTGTCATGAGAATAAGAAAATGTGTGTACCTCACACAATGCCAAACACAGAGTAAGTACTAAATAAATGGTAAATTGCTAATGCTAGAAAATTTACAAAAATAATGGATGAATTTGCCAATTGTCCTTCCATGCTGTAGACATTACCCTGTACTCAAAAGACATGCACAGGTATACTCTACTCTTACAAAATATTTTTATTTGACATTTACATTTACGTTTTCCTACCTTAACAATAGGCCTCTGACACAGAAGCTGATTTTACCATTCAAATGTACCTTTGGTTTTTTTCTGTATATTTTAGTAATTTATTGCAGTTTTAAATACTTATCTTTCTGGATACCCCCTTCTGCCCACACCACTACATAATCCAAATATACCTAAAAATCCACATTGAAATTACCATGGTATGTGTCGCTTACCTGTCAACTTTTTAAATGAATACTAAATATTATTTATTATAATACTTAAGAAACTAAATGTAGTAGATATTTGCTGGTATTTTTAATTATTACTTTGTTCACCTGGCATCTGAACCCCTGTATGACTTTTTGTGGGAGGCACCTCTCACTCTAGAAGTCTAAAAAAGCCAGAATGTTTCTTTCCCAGCTTCCCTGGCAGCTAGAAGGGTACATAAGTTAGGTCAATCAGTTACTCCATCAAAGATTTTGAAGAAGGCACTTATGACACAAAGAAGGAGGGGATGGTGGCAGAGAATCTATTTGGCAATAGCATTCAGCCTCCAGGAGTGGTGTGGGCAGAAGGGGCATCTGGAGTTCATCAGCAATGGCTATGATGTCCCTGACAGACTGATTCCATGACATGACTGTATCTGTGGTCCTGTGTCCTGCCTGCCTCTTTCTGCCTATTGTCCAAGCCTGACTTCCCAGCCATCCACAATTCAGTTAGGCACTGATTGCCTTCGGGCATTTCCTTTTCTGCTTAAACCAGCCAGAGTCAGTTTCTATAGCTTGGACACAAGAACCCTGACTGATACACTAAATCTAAATCCAGAAACAAAAACTTTTATGACAGGTATCTTGAATAACTGTGGAATTTTTCCAAGGAATAGATCAGAGTATCTAATTCCTACTCAGTGAATCATTCGACTTAAAAACAAGCAAACAAAACATCTATTGACCTCATGCCTATCTCCAACCCACAACCCATTTCTTTGCTTTGATTCTGTATTAATTAGGAATAGATTTGGTTAACATAAGAGGGGAAGACATGCAAGTGTTTCTTCTCTCACACTAAAGATGTGCAAAAACAGTCAATCCATTGAGTCATCAGAGATCAGACTCCTTCTACCATTTTTTCCACTGCATTGGATTTGGATGTTGTGCTCTAAATTACCTCATGGCTCAGGATGGCTGCTCTTGAGGTAAAGTCATCACACCCCACATTCCAGGCAGCAGGAAAAACGTGAAAGTGGTGTTCCTACCAGCTGAATTGCTTCCTTTTAGGAAGCTTGCCTAGGCGAGTCCGGTCTCAAAATGGAGGTAAAACCACCGCCCAGTTGCCCCCAACCCGACTCTGGCCATCGCCGCTGCCGCAGGGGGAGGAGGTCCTTGATCCAGAGGAACCAGAACAGTTGAGAAAACTGTTTATTGGGGGTCTGAGCTTTGAAACTACAGATGATAGCTTAAGAGAACATTTTGAGAAATGGGGCACACTTACAGATTGTGTGGTGATGAGAGACCCCCAAACAAAACGTTCCAGGGGCTTTGGTTTTGTGACTTACTATTGTGTTGAAGAGGTGGATGCAGCAATGTGTGCTCGACCACACAAGGTTGATGGGCGTGTAGTGGAACCAAAGAGAGCTGTTTCTAGAGAGGATTCTGTAAAGCCTGGTGCCCATCTAACAGTGAAGAAAATTTTTGTTGGTGGTATTAAAGAAGATACAGAAGAATATAATTTGAGAGACTACTTTGAAAAGTATGGCAAGATTGAAACCATAGAAGTTATGGAATACAGGCAGAGTGGAAAAAAGAGAGGATTTGCTTTTGTGACTTTTGATGATCATGATACAGTTGATAAGATTGTTGTTCAGAAATACCACACTCTTAATGGGCATAATTGTGAAGTGAAAACGGCCCTTTCTAAACAAGAAATGCAATCTGCTGGATCACAAAGAGGTCGTGGAGGTGGATCCGGCAGCTTTGTGGGTCATGGAGGAAACTTTGGAGGCAGTGGAGGTAACTGGCCGTGGTGGAAACTTTGGTGGAAGAGGAGGCTATGGTAGTAGAGGTGGTGGCAGCAGAGGTAGTCATGGAGGAGGTGATGGTGGATATGATGGATTTGGAGGCGATGGTGGTAGCTGTGGCGGTGGTCCTGGTTACAGTAGTAGAGGGGGCTATGGTGGTGGTGGGCCAGAATACGGAAACCAAGGTGGTGGATATGGTGGCGGTGGTAGAGGATAGCATGGTTACAATGAAGGAGGAAATTTTGGAGGTAACTATGGTGGTGGTGGGAGCTATAATGATTTTGGAAAATACAGTGGACAACAGCAGTCAAATTATGGACCCATGAAGGGGGGCAGTTTTGGTGGAAGAAGCTCGGGAAGTCCCTATGGTGGTGGCTATGGATCTGGTGGTGGAAGTAGTGGATAGGGTAGCGGAAGGTTCTAAAAACTCCAAAGAAAAGGGCTACAGTTCTCAGCGGGAGAGAGAGCGAGGAGTTGTCAGGAAAGCTGCAGGTTACTTTGAGACAGTCGTCCCAAATGCATCAGAGGAACTGCAAAACTCTGCCACAGAAGGAACGATGATCCTTAGTCAGAAAAGTTACTGCAGCTTAAACAGGAAACCCTTCTTGTTCAGGACAACTGTTCATGGCCACAGTTTGCAAAAAGTGCAGCTATTGATGAATGCAATGTAGTGTCAATTAGATGTACATTCCTGAGCTCTTTTATCTGTTGTAGCTTTGCCTTTTTCTTCTTCTTTTCATTATATCGGGTGTATTGCCCTGTAAATTGTGGTAGCAGTACCAGGAATAAAAAATTAAGGAATTTTTAACTTAAAAAAAAAAAAAAAAAAAGCTTGCCTAGAAATACTATGTCAAGAACCTAGTCCTAGGACCACATTTCAGTCTTCAACTACAAGGGAGGCTGGAAAATGAAGCCTTTGTTCCAGGCAGCAAAGACAAGGTAAAGAGGCTTTGCTTCTAAAGTAAAAGGGGAAGATAGGTGAGAAGGCAAGTAGTATCTCTGCCACACCTCCACAGCAAAATTTGTCCCCCCAAATAAAAGTAGTTTATATTCATGCTCCTCTCACTGTCCTCCCATCAGTATTCTTCCACCTCCACCCCCCCTGAAACTCTTCTTGTCAAAGTCCCCAACTTCCAAATTGCCACAGCTCATGAAATGTTCCCAACTTGACATTCTTTTACTTCTAAACAGCATGCGACACCATTTACCACTTTCTCCTCTTGCTCTCCACCACCCAGTAACTCCTCCTGGTGTCCCCACTCCCTCAGTGGCTACTTCTTCTCAGTCTTCTTTGCTGGTTCCTTCTCCCCTGCCCTCTTCTTTGATGACACACTCCCTCCAAGGCAGTGTATACATTCCCCAGCTTTAAATATCGTCTCTATTCTGATGGCTCCTAAAATTATATCCTCAGCCCTGACCTCTCCTCTGAGTTCCATACTTATGCTAATCTGTGTCTACTCCACATCAACACTTCGCATCTCATATCAAACAAACAAACAACAAAAAAAACGACTGCTACTCAGATTTCCCCCACTGTGTAAATGAATAACCATCTACACAGAGTTGCTCAAACCCAAATACTGCTATTCCTTGATTCCATGCCTTCTTTTGCACCCACACGTTCAGTTCATAAGTAGAGGGTTGTTAGCGCCACTTCTAAACATATTCCAAGCCTGTCCACTTCCCTCCAGCTCCACAGCTGCTCCCACAGTGCAAAGTTCAGAACCAGCATCATTTCTCACCTGGACTGCAGAACTAGCCACAGAACTGACTTACCTGCTTCCAAACTCCCTCATCCCACTTTAAAATGTAAGCCAACCCCAAACCCTTACATAGCTTCCACTTTTACTAAGAATCAAATCAAGTGGCCTATAAGGCTCTTTGTGGTGTGGACTCTGCCTACATCTGTAACCCCAGTTCATACTACCCTCTCCCTCTCTAGCTACACTTTAGCCACACTGGGCCTCTTCTCCTTCAACACATCGGGCTCATTTTTGTTTCAGATCTCTTGCATTTGCTGTTCCCTCCATCTGTAGTATTATTTCCTTCAGGCGTCATCTGGTTGGCCCCATTAGCCATTCAGGCATTCAAGTGCCACCACCTCGGAGACCCCTTACCAACTCATCTGATATTGTGCTCCACACACCCACCTGGTCCTCTTTTGCTCTACATGCTTTTTCTTTTTCTTTTTTAATAGTCATGACCCTATCCGAAAGTTTTGGGTATTTATGCATTTGCTTGTTAGTTGTTTTTCTCCACATTGGAATGTTAGCTCCATTACAGCATCAAGCTTGTCTATCTTATTTTCACACTATCCCAGCTGCATCTGAGATAAATATCTGTTAGCTGAACACAGGCATGTTTGCACTGTAAGAAAGAGCAGGAGAGGAAGAGAGACTCTGTAATGGAGAGTCCTAACACTCCATCAGTCACAAGTAGTTTTTATGCAAGTTCCTCCAGTGTGGTGTAAGTACAGGAGAAACCAAACTGGGTATGGTACGCCCTATGATCTGAACCAGCAAGACATTTCCAGGCATCAGGAAAGGCTGAAAGTGAGGAAATGTGCGATTCAGTCAGAAGGCAAGCAGGGGGACGAGGACAGAGTGTATTCTGAGGGAAGGGTGGTGGCAAGTGGTTCAAAGCCAAGCCAAGAACAGCCTGAGTATATTGAAGTTGCCCTGTTATGTGAAGTCTGCGGTGTGGGGCAGGATTGGGGCTAGTTTCTTATAGGAACTAGAGAAGAGTCATAACCCAGAAGAATCAATCTCAGGGAAGAGAAGACATTTATACATTGGATAGGTGGTGCCATTTAGCTAATGTAGGTCATGTGACAATGACTGCAGTGAAACTGGTCATGATCCCCATTGCTGCGAATGTGTGAAAGGCCTTCTCCACACCCCCCCCAAAAATTAATGCACTGTCTCTTTCCCCTAAAAAATAAAAACATTAGCACTTGTTTACTAGTATAACCATTATTACTTAGGGTAAGTTTGATGTCAGTGATCAATGTGGTCCTACAATGCTACTGGATTATAAATTTCCCTCTAAATCTTGGGGCCATGGGAACATTTCTGTATGTGGAAATACCAACTAAATAAAATGTGGATCTTTCTAGATCATTACAAGAGCGAAAGTCATAAAAATATTTTTATCCATACTCCCATTCCTCAAAGTGTTTTCAGGTACATATTTCTAAAGAGGAAAAAATTACAATGTACACATATTTTTAATATAGATTATAATTTAAAACCACAGATCAACTAAGCTCCTAACAAGAGAGTATGTTTAAATATATTTCTGGTATACCAATGAGTGGACTACTAAATTTAACAATGGAAAAACGAAATAAAACCAAATGGAAAAAGTAGAACACAAATTGTGTCTACAGTAAAATTATATGCACACACTGTGTATGTACATGTGTGGATGGATACACAGTGATGTGCTGGAGCTGACTTGTAGGTTTTTGAGAACCAACTGCTACATTTTCAGGGATTTTGCAAGCCAGTTGTTATTATGAAAAATTAAACAGATATCTGTATAGTAGTGCTGGCCACTACTGCACATGTCTTATTTGGTACCTCATGGATGGTTTGAAATTGGCCATGACGGCAGCATTTACACCATGGAGACTGGCAAATGCTACAAATCAGGGTTGGTTATTTTTGTTATGCTGATTGTCTAGACTTAAGAAAGTGGTAGAGAATATGTTAATAATGTTATTAAACTTGAAATGTGTCCAATCTGTTGTCCTTACATTGCAAGTGGAATTAAAAACTGAGGCAATATTTTGCCAGTATTTGAAAACTTAGCAAAAAAATGTGCTCTTCTCACTGACAAATGAGGGAAGATCTTACATTATCACTCTTTTGTCTTAAGCATTCATGTAAATGAAAATATTAATCAATGTTCATGTTAGACCCACACTTAAAGTGCCAGTTGCTAAACATTTACCAGCACAATACTTTGTGTGCCTGTAAAACTAGAGTTCATGATTGTAAAGAAAGCAACAGATAAACTAAAATTATGGGTGAAATACTAATTTTATTTTATTTATTTTTAAATTTTATTGGAGTATAGTTGATTTACAATGTTGTGTTAGTTTCAGGTGTACAGCAAAGTGATTCAGTTATACATATACATATACATATATTTATTCTTTTTCAGATTCTTTTCCTATATAAGTTATTACAGAATATTGAGCAGAGTTCCCTGTGCTACACAGTACGTCCCTGTTGGTTATCTATTTTATATATAGTAGTGTGTGTATGTTTATACCAAGCTCCTAATTTATTCCTCCCCACCACATTTCCCCTTTGGTAAGCCTAAATTCGAAATCTGTGAGTCTGTTTCTGTTTTGTAAATAAGTTCATTTATATCATTTAAAAAAATTAAATTCCACATATGAGTGATATCATATCATATGTGTCTTTCCCTTCCTGACTTACTTCACTTAGTAGGATGATAATCTCTAGGTCTATTCATGTTGCTGCAAATGGCATTATTTCATTCTTTTTTATGGCCAAGTGATATTCCATTGTATATATGTACCACGTATTAATTTTAAATATTTCCATTTGTAATGACTTTAATATAGAATAATAATTATTTTAAAAGTGAAATAATATAACAAACAAACCTTCCTAGAAATTTTAACATTTTCCAGAAGTAACATTATGGCACAAACACAATGAATTATTTATCTCTTGACTTTCTTTCCTTCCACAAGTATCGAGCCCCTACCATTAGCAAGGCATTGTTTTATCCCTGATCTTATAGAGCTTATAAATCTTGTGTGGAGTCAGAAATAAAACAAATAATTGTAAAAACAAATATTTAAATGTCAATTTTGTTAAATATGTAAAAGGAGAAGACTAGGAAACCTAGACTAGTAGGACAGGGAGGGCATCTTTTAGGAAACGAACTTTAAGCTTATATTACAAGTAAGAATAGGAGTTAGCTCAACAAAGAGGGTAGAGAAGAGCATCCCAAGCAGAGGGAACAGCATAAACAAAGGCCCCGAGGGAGGACAAAGCTTAACCTAAGGACACGTCAGTGTAGTGTGGAGTGGCCAAGGCATATAGGGCTGGGTCTAAGTGCCAAGGCTGGAACCACATTGTACAGGGCTTTACAGACTATGGTAAGGGCTCTGACTGTTCTTCTAAGAGTAATGAGAAGCCATCACTGAAGCTTAAAATTGTTTGGTGAGTAGATGTGATGGAAATTAAGAATCAAGGTAGCTCCACTGGGTTCCAAGTGAGAATTATCTGCAACATAGAAAGTGGTATCATCAAATCCTTTTTTCTTTTGCTTTACATCATACTTCATGATAATTGGGATAACATAGAGAAAGACCCAAAGGTCTTGGTCCCATCAGATCTGGGAAATCTAAGGGAAATAATATCATTAGAATGCTTTAATTTGGCCTCCCTATATTTAGTTCAGATTGGAACCTGGGCTTTTGAGATTCAGATATAAGTACTTCAAGCCACCCAACCCACATGGTCCAATCCCTTTCCAAGATTATTGCAGATTCGCAGGGACTTCAGTTTGCCTGGTTCCTGGGGCACATGAAGTTATTCCAGACACATCTGGAATCTTGTTCTTTTCCTACTCAATGCTAGAATCAGCCTTACCTAGCTTCCTTCCTTCCTTCGTTCCTCCTTCCTCCCTCCCTTCCCCCCCTTTCCTCTCCTCCTCTGCCTCCTTTTCTTTTTCTGATTGTTTTCCTCTCTCTCTCTTTTGCTCTCTCGTTGTCACTCTTGCTCTCCTAAAATGAATTCATCCTGATACCTCCAATACTAACCCAACATTCCAGGGTTCCTTCTTGTTTCTCCCTTTTCCTGTTTGTAACCCTCTTTTCTTACAATGAAAAACCTGACTCCCCCCCTTATCCTCAATATACTGACCTACTTGCTCATGCCAAGAATACACAATTTTTTTTTCAGAATTGCTGAACCATACCACTGAGAAAACACATCATCTGTATTTTGTTAAATAAAGACACTGCGGTTCAGAATGCTTAAATGATTTGCTTGAGAGACTAGGAAATGGCAGAGCCAAGATTATCCTTCTATTCTTCTGACTCCTTCCGTGTCCTTCCCACCATTTCTGTTTTTTCAAGACATGAAACAAAATAATGACTCTTAAATATTTTATCTCTACTTATAATTCGTCAGCCCCACATGTTCAAATAGTACTCAAGGGGCTTCCCTTGTGGCGCAGTGGCTGAGAGTCCGCCTGCCGATGCAGGGGACACGTGTTCGTGCCCCGGGAAGATCCCACATGCCGCGGAGCGGCTGGGCCGGTGATACATGGCTGCTGAGCCTGCGCGTCCGGAGCCTGTTGCTCCGCAACGGGAAGAGGCCACAACAGTGAGAGGCCCGCGTACCGCAAAAAAAACAAAAACAAAAACAAATAGTACTCAAGGTGTCAGAAACATTACGGAGTGAGGATGTTGACAGTTTCGATTGGAGTTTTTTGAGTAAGTTCTATACTTTTCATGAGGCAAACATTAAATTCAGAAGCCACTTTAAAAATGACATGATTTTTACCGTGTATTTTTTGAAAAATTAGCCAATGAGATCAGTGAATTAATTCTAATTAGATGGAAACAGATTATCGTGAGCTTATTTTGACTCCCGTGAGTTTTTTCTCCACCCTCACACCCTAGAGAAGTGAGCTAAGCAGAAAGGTAAAAATTAGCCCACTTCCTTAGATGGGTGGGGTATTTGTTTGCTAGAGAATCACAGGGTTAAGATTCTAACATTTGATGAAATACTGCCATTTACAGCAACATGGATGGACTTAGAGATTATCATACTAAGTGAAGTAAGTCAGACAGAGAAAGATAAATATCATATGTTATCACTTATTTGTGGAATCTAAAATATGATACAGATGAACTTATTTACAAAACCGAAATAGAGTCACAGACACAGAGAACAGACTTGTGGTTACCAAAGGGGAAAGGGGGGGATAAATTAGGAAGTTGGGATTAGCAGATACAGGCCACTATATATAAAACAGATAAACAACAAAGACTTACTATATAGCACAGGGAACTATATTCAATATCCTGTATAAGCTATACATAATACCTTTCATAAGCTATAATGAAAAAGAATATATATATGTATAACTGAAACACTTTGCTGTACACCAGAATCTAACACAATGTTGTAAATCAAATATACTGCAGTTTAAAAAAAAGATTCTAACATTTGAGATCGTGCATAAAATTTTTTATATAATTTAAGGCAATCACAGTGTGTTGCCAGTTTGCACACTCAAGTCACCTTTGTAGGGCTACTAGAAAGGACATCGATGCTAGAGTCCATATTTCACTAGGCAGGTTTAGGCCTCAGAGTATAACTAGGTTAACTGAAAATAGAAGCAGTTTTTTTTTTTTTTTCCCTTGAGCAAGAATACCTAGGTAAGAAGCATTGTAATTAGAAAGTATACAGTAATTACAGATGTACTCCTGTACATCAAATGTGTTATACTTCTCAAAATCTATTATTTCATGGTCTTTGAAGCAACCATTACAATATCATGATGGTGAAGCTCTAATTAGAAGCTAAGTCGTACCAACACATTTTTGCAAAACAAAGTGAAAAATATTACCCTTTTCTTCTTCAGGGGAAAGAATAAGAAGATTTTATCCATAGCGCTAAAAATTAAGAAGTGTTAAGAGTAAATAGGAAAGGCAACTCTATCTCACTCTGTGGGCCCCTGGAGGGCAGTTCTGCAGACTTCCTCTTCCTGGGATAGCCTGAAGCCACCAGGAAAAAGACACAACAGAGTATGAGATAAACAGGAGGAGTTAATGAGCCGCCACTGATTACTACTTTGAAAGAATGCCACTATCCTTGAGGCCTTATTTGTAAAAAGGATTTTTAAGTGGATTCTCAAGGAATACAGCTTTTGCCCAAAAAACCTGTAGAAAAAACCAAAATACTATGGTCTGCTGTGGGTGGTGGGATGTGATGAGGCTGGTGGAATATTATCTCCTCCACAGACATCGGGGCATGGGCTGGGGCTCCAAGGGTCAGCCCCTCGCTGGCTCCGCCCAACTTTGGGTGCCACTTCGCCTCCACTGCAATATCTTGCCATAGTAGGTGCTCAGTGAATCATGCACAAATATCTCACATGAATGACACACTGCACAAACCAATGAGATGAAGGTTAGGGAGTGACTCACGAGTCTGGTGGGGTGGGGAGAGCATAGATTACTGGGTTCATTCTTAAGTTGGAGAAGTCAGGGGAGGACCTGTGTTTTGTATCCAGAAACGTAATCTTCACAACTACCTGGTGACCATCCTTTTCCCCATTCGGCACATAGGGAATTGAAGCCTAGAGAAGTCTGATATTGCCCAAGCCACGTGGCTAGGACGGGATCCATTTACTCATTATACTCCAAATGCTCACTCTACATCATGCTGGGAAGCTATGTTAGTTGAAGAAAAAATATTTTGTGTCTTTGGAATAATATTTGCGTCTGGCCAGTGGCAATCAGGTGATCATCAGCAGGTACAGAAACACTCCTCTCACCAAAGAATGAAAACGTTGTATTTTTCCTGGACTGGGCTGGCAGAAGAACTGTATAGCTGATGATTCATACCCTGTATGTGAATGCAAATGGGCATGTTAGGCCCAGGATATGCACACCCCCAGGTTTGCTCTGCTCTGCCTGCTTGCTCCATGAAGAGCCCCAGCCACTGTCACTCATTTCCAAACTCCCAGAGCCCTTCCAGAACCCCCTTGAGGGAGGGCCGGGCGTGGACACAATCTCCATTACACCCATGATGGCAGGACCTACGGCAGCCCTGGTACCCAGGCCTAATCTGCCTGGCTCCACGGAAGTTCTGCCCCTGGCAAAGTATGGTACCCCCAGCTGTGTAATCTGCCTTCCCAGTGGGGCCGTGTGATTTGGCTAGTATGGGTTAGAGGAGGCAAACTAATCTATGCAAAGGAAATGTATTATAAGGGTCTGGTTTTTGCCAGGCACTGTTTTAGAACCTGGGGAATCCATGGTGAACCGGTTCTCTAGAAGCTCATATTCTCTTGGGGAACCTCAGGTTATCTGACTTGGAGCCGGTGCTTTTAACCTCAACAGCACATTGCCAATTCCAGTGACCCACCTGATACATGTATGTTCCTTTTTTAAAATTATTTTTATTTTATATTGGAGTCGAGTTGATTCACGATGTTGTATTAGTTTCAGGTGTACAGCAAAGTGATTCAGTTATACATACACATATAGCTATTCTCTTCCAAATTCTTTTCCCACTTAGGTTATTACAGAATATTGAGCAGAGTTCCCTGTGCTATACAGTAGGTCCTTGTTGGTTGTCTATTTTATTTTTTATTTTTTTGGCCACACCATGCAGCATGGGGGATCTTAGTTCCCCGACCAGGGATCGAACCTGCATCCCTTGCGTTGGAAGTGCAGAGTCTTAACCACTGGACTGCCAGGGAAGTCCTGATTATCTATTTTAAATATAGCAATGTATATATATATGTGTGTGTGTGTGTGTGTGTGTGTGTGTGTGTGTGTCAGTCCCAGACTCCCACTTTATCCCTTCCCCCACCTTCTCCCTTTGGTAACCATAAGTTTGTTTTCTAAGTCTGTGAGTCTGTTTCTGTTTTGAAAATAAGTTCATTTGTTTCATTTTTTTTTTAGATTCCACATATAAGCGATATCATATGATATTTGTCTCTCTCTGTCTGACTTACTTCTGTATGTTCTAATTCTCACTGCACTATTTGGTAAGAAATGAGAAACTAAATATATAGGGATCTGTTATAACAAAAACATCCCCAAATGCTGAATCTCCAAGAGTCCTACTATTATCCCTAAATAACATTGGAGGGTGTGTTGGGCGTGACTCAACGCAGGAAACAGAAAGCACTCTTCATATTTTAAACAGAAAAGGATTTAACACATGGAATTAGGTGCTGATAAAATGCTTGGCAGAGCTTGGTCTCTAGAAATGAAATGTAGAACCACTCCTTAGAACCAACTCACTGGGAAGCTATTCCTCTGAGGCTACTATCTGAACAATTGAGCTCAAGAACATATGGTCATAACTGTAGTGGAGAAAGGAGGAAGTGGGAATGAAGAAGCTGAACGTGGCATTCAGCTTCCTCTCCACAGCAACACCTGTGAATACACAGAGACCTGGATAATGGACACGGTAACACCACTAGCAGAAAACTTCACATTTTATGACCTTGTTTGCCAATGGAATAAGGCAAAAGTCAAGAAAATGGCCTCCCAAATCTCATGCAAGTGCACCAAATTGGAAGAAACCACCATGGGAAATGAAATTTTCAGCATTCCAAACTCTGCAGTATAGAAAAACATACTAGAAGAATGATCAAATAAAAGTTGAATTAGCAAGTCCACAATGCCCGACACACAGAAGGAAAGACTGAGTTTACCATGTTGAATGATCACTATGGAATTACCAGTTAAGTCACATCTCCAACCTAGTGCCTAGTATAACATCTTACACATATTAGATGCTCAGTGAAAAATTTGATAAATAAAAGAATGAATCAATGAATAAATGCATTGTGGATGTCACAAAAACAAACTTTAATGGCTTTTTTCTTTTTTAAAAAATTATTCCTAAATGAGGTAGTGATGGTTGTTTTGTTCAAATACAAGCTGAAATATTCTTGACTGTCTCATTTCCCTTTTGTGTCTATCTAAGCAGCTTTTACAAAGCTCAGGAAGTAAAATAAGTTTTAAAAAATAGAAGAAATCTAGATTTTTTTTTCTCCTTCCTTTTTTTGGACAATGAATTTCCCTTTCAAACTTCTGTGGTTATTATTGCTAAATGTTTCCTCCAAGGAGAAGTCTTCCTATTTTGTTTATTTTTAGAAACTTAAGGTTGCATACAGAGAATGCTTTTGAAAACTGGAATCTCAAAAGGGAACTTCTAGGCAATGGCTCTTTATCTAGACCAGGATAGCAGCAACTCTGAGTAGATTATAAGAATATAGCCCTGCAGTGGGTCAACCTCTGATCCTCTTTGTTCCACATTAAACAGCATTTTTCAAGACTACTTTTCATTCTCTTTCC
>NW_006797755.1:1858001-1863690 GCF_000442215.2 Lipotes vexillifer
TCTTTCCCTGTAGCATATAGACAACCAAATCCACTTAACCCTAACAAAAAGTCATCCAGATGTTTCCTTGCTTAAATTGGAACTAATTAGGACTGGCACTAAGTTGTACAAAGTATTATCATAGAATGCTGGAACCAAAAGGAATTTTAAGTCATACCATGCTACTGTCTTGTTTGTAGGTGAACCTCTTGTTTGTAGGTGAGCAAACTGACATAGAGTGAGGTTGAGTATTATTCTGTATATTCAGCCTCTACTTCTTACTTTGGAAACATTCTCTCACGTATATTTGTTCATCCAGTGAATATTTAGTGTATATGGCACACAGAGCACTGTGCAAGGACTTGTATGGAGATGCTGGGATGATTCCAGGCACGCACCCCAAGACTACAAGCCAATAAGCCACACACAGATGCGACCACATAGGACTGAATGCATGAAAATAATATACATGTTCATGACTGCTCATTCCTTACCTGGGCTTCCCCCACAAGACCCTACCTCTCCCTCTCTTCACGTCAAAATCCTGTGCATTCTTCAAAGCCCAATTCAATTGTTAGTTACTGCTATGGTCTGAATATTTGTGTTCCCACCAAATTCATATGTTGAAATCCTAATGCCCAATGTGATAGTATTAGGAGGTGGGACCTTTAGGAGGTGCTTAGGTCATGAGGGTGGAGCCCTCATGAATAGGATTAATGCCCTTAAAAAGAGACCCTACAGAGCTCCCTAGCCCTTTCTGACATGCGAGAATACAACGAGAAGTCTGCATCCTGGAAGAGAGGCCTCAGCTGACCATGCTGGCACCCTGATCTCAGACTTCCAGTCTCCAGAACTGTGAGCAATACATTTCTGTTGTTTATAAGCTACCCAGTCTGTGGTTTTCTGTTAAAGCAGCCAAAACAGACGAAGACAGTTACCAAATTAAGACTTTCTCAAACCGTGCAATCACAATTGATTACTACCTTTTAAGAATTTCCAAAGGATTTCTTTTGTTTTTCTGTTATGGCATGTATCAGGTTGTCGTCTGGTGGGGTAGATATTTTGTAGATGGATACATATCTATTTTTGATGTGGTTCCAGCACTGTGGCAGACTAAGATTAACAAGGAATCCCAGTAGCTATAAACCCTTAGGAACACTGGATAAAAAATAACAACAACAACACAAAGTTTTTACAGTTAATTTTTATCTGAAAGAAATGGAGTCCTCAAGTATATACATAGGGAATTGAAAGCCAGAGTGATAAATATAAGAATTGAGACTGTGGCAACTTGGGGAAGCTGATGGAAACAGTGGCATTGACTTGATAAGACCAGGGTTTTAATGCCCATCAGGAACAAAAGCCGTCTTTGGCCCACCTGAAGGGGAGCAGGAACAGAGATGCCTACATAAGGCCAGGACTCTCCAAAGCTACAATCCCAGCCAAAGAAGACCAAAAATCTCAGCCAACCATATCAAGAAATGACAGTTAACTCTGTGTAGGAAAAAACATGACTTCTGTGAAAAATAAAAATTCCAAACCTATTGCTTTCATTGGTGTGTAATCTGAATTTACTTTACCTGATCCTGCAGGAAACCTCAAGCCTAGAAATTATCCTGGGCGAGTGTTGCCTCCAGTACACCAGGAGGATGTTAATATTAAACTCTGCTACCCATGCAGCATGGAATGAGCACAGACAAAAGTGAGCCTCACTGCAGGGGAGCTCATAATAGAAATTCACATAGAATGCAAAAAAAAGAATCAGGGATATAAACAGAAGATTTTTTAATCTCAAAATTTGGTATATAGAAAAACAATCTGAAAGAGACCATAACCTAAGTATGTGTTTTAAATTTCGAAAATCCAAAAGGCATCGAAAAAACAAACAAATGGCAATTCACTATAAAAGAAAAGCCAAAAATTTTGAACAAATTCCAACATCTGAAGCCAAGTCCCTTTAAAACCGAGTTCCCTTGCAGAGTTAATGATTTATCTCTCTATCCAAATTTTATTGCCTTTTTTGTCCCATCTGACCTCAATCCTGTGCTAACTGAACACTAATCCACCAGAATCAGATGACTGAGATTTTTGTTATTGATAATATTGTTAATATTCTAAAATTGTTGATGTCACCATTAAACGTACAAGCTTAGGTTGTTTCTCCAGGGCAAGATGAGCTAACAGATCTCTGAGCCATAGACCACCTGGCCAAAAAAAATCGTAAGCCAGAGACATCCTGACTCCCAAAACTATGATTAAGATATGTCACAAGATGATGATTAACCCCAGCTTCTTTGTTCTTCCCCCTTGAAACTACCCCCTAACTCAAGGACCAAGTTGGAGTGGATCTGAGGCTTGTCTCCCACTCCCTTGCCTGGCGCCCCGCAATAAATCCTTTCTTTGTTGCAAACTCCCACTGTCAGAGTCTGGCTTTCTGAGTTGCAGGCACACGAATCTTTGCTTGGTTGCACATCTAGAAATGAATGGTCATTTAAATTTACACTGGACAAATGGGTTAAGCAGCAGATTAGAGCCAGCTGAAGAAGGAATTAGTAAACTTGAAGATACATTTGAACACATTTTCCTCACTGTAGGACAGTTAAAGAAATAGAAAATATGAAAAGGCATGGAGAAAAAAATTTGAAGGTCCAACTTACATCTAACAGGAATTTTAGAATGAGAGAATAGACAGGATATGGGAGATAAAATATTTGGACAGATAATGACTGGTTGGTAAAAATCAGTTGATAAAAGATATATTTTCCTCTTTTGCTAGATAACTGACTGCTTTGGGGCATAAACTAATTATTCATATTTATATTCTTAGAGCATTGTAAGAATTCATTAAATATAGATTGAATTAGTATAATGGAAGTGTACAAATGTCAATAAAGGACAAATATTAAAAATAAGATGTGAGGGACTTCCCTGGTGGGGCAGTGGTTAAGAATCCGCCTGCCAATGCAGGGGACACGGGTTCGAGCCCTGGTCTGGGAAGATCTCATGGCCACGGAGCAACTAAGCCCATGAGCCACAACTACTGAAGCCTGCACACTTAGAGCCCGTGCTCTGCAACAAGAGAAGCCCCAACTCACCGCAACTAGAGAAAAGCCCGTGCGCAGCAATGAAGACCCAATGAAGCCAAAAATAAATAAATAAATTTATTTATTTAAAAAAAAAAAGATGTGAGAGGTATTACTAGAGAAATACAAAGAACGTGCTACTGATGAAGAATTTATAGCAAGAAGTTGCTTACAGCTGGGATTATTAGAGAAGAATTCACGGAAGAGGGAAAGGAGTACAATTTGGCAGGTAGAGGGGAGGGGTTGGCCATTCCAAACAAACGGGATGGTCTAACAAAGGCAGAGAGTGGGAAAAGGCAAAAAGCATTCAAGAAAAAGCAAGTGGTCCATTTTGGTTGAGTTGTATGTCTAAGGACTAGTTGTGGGAGATCAAAGAAACAGAGCCAGATGATGTAGGCCTTGAATGTCAGACTAAATACTTTGGATTAGTCGAGAAAGAAAAAGCACCTCAAGTAACTCATTGCTGGAGGTGTTTCAACAGTGGGGTGACAAGATCAGAACTGCTGTTTAAGAAGATTGATCCAACCAACAATTACACCCAATATAAACTAAAGGGAAGACACAGGAGTCAGGAAAAACAATTGATTTGTGTGTCACAAAGGACTCCTGATAGCGACAGAAAATGCAACTCAAACTGGCTTGAGCAAATAAGAGTTTTATTAGATCACGTAACCAAAATGTCCAGGGTAGATCTGGTCAGGTATGTCTTTACCCAGTGTTGTATAATAAAGAATTTGACTAGCTTTTGTCCTTGGCTCCTGGGAAGTAACCTCTAAATCCTTGGAACTTCCTGAGTAATAGGAGTATTTTTATCATTCATGGTGAACCCTGATAGTTTACACTAATGAGGTGACTCATGTTGGGCCCCTTAGTTTATGCTAAGAAGATGACTCATAGGGGGTCTGGCCACACCAAAAATCAAGGGTTGGGGAATTGAGCCATGCGATATCAGCCTGATCTCCACAGAGGGGAGGGGGACTGGAGACTGAGTTTAATCATATGGCTAATGATTCAACCAATCATACCTACATAGTGAAATCTCAGTAAACACGCTAGATAACGAAGCTTGAGTAAGCATCCCTGGTTAACAATATTCTGTGCATATTGTTACATGTTGATGCATCCATAACTCTGCGGGGAGAGGATACAGAAGATTTGCATTTGAGACCCTCCCAGACCTCGCCCTCTCTTCTTCTTTTTTTTTTTTTTTTTTTTTTTTTTTTTGCGGTACGCGGGCCTCTCACTGTTGTGGCCTCTCCCGTTGCGGAGCACAGGCTCCGGACGCGCAGGCTCAGCGGCCATGGCTCACGGGCCCAGCCGCTCCGCGGCATGTGGGATCTCCCCAGACCAGGGCACGAACCCATGTCCCCTGCATCGGCAGGCGGACTCTCAACCACTGCGCCACCAGGGAAGCCCCTCCCTCTCTTCTTTTGGTTGGACCCAGTTTGTATTCTTTCTGCTATAATAAAACTGTCACCATAACTATAGTGTTTTCCTGAGTTCTGTGACTCGTTCTAGTGAATTATGAAAACTGAGGAGGTAGTGTGTCCCCAGTAGCCAGTTAATCAGAAGAGTGGGTGGCCTGGGAACCCCTGAGCTTGCTGCTGCTGATGGAATTGAGGGCAGCTTTATGAAGGACTATGCTCTTAACCTGTGAAGTTTGACTGAATTCTGGGCAGTTAGTGTCAGAAGTCATGGTATCCAGCAATGCAAAGACCCTGAGGTGGGATCACGCTTGGCATGCTCCAGGAACAGCAGAGGGGCCCAGGTGGCTAAAGCAAGTGGTGGTTAGAGGGATACATATGAGCCTGACTGATAGCCAGGGCCAGATGGTTCTCAGCTCTTAGAATCACTGGGGACCTTTTAAAAGAAACCAATGTCCAGGGTATACCCTAGGTCAATTAAATCAGCTTCACTTGGGGGTGGGCACAGGCATCTGTAGTTTTATAACTTCTTCAGGTGATGTAGGTCCTGATGTAGGCCCTTGATGGCCATAATGTAAGGACATTAGATATTGTTCTGAGTGTAAGGGGAAGCTATGATGCCTACTGAACAGAATGACATAATCTGTCTTAAAGTCTTAAAAGACTCACTCTGGCTGCTGTGTGAAGAATACTTTACAGTGGGACAGACAGGTCAGGTGAGAGATGAAGATGGCTTAGAATAGGATACTTCTGTACGTGGCAGAGAGAAATGATTCTATCTGGGGTATATTTTGAAGGAAAGTATTTTGCTTATGAATTAGATGCGGGGTATGGAGAAAGAAAGAAGTCAGGGATGAGTGCATGATTTGTTTTTTGTTTTTGTCTTGTTTTTGGTCTAAGCAACAGAGTAAAAGGTAATGCTAATCACTAAGGCCAAGAGAATGTGGTCAGCTTGCCAGGACTGAATCACATGCCCATCCCTGGAGCAAGGGTGAAGTCAGTCTTGCCTAAAACACATATACTGAGAGTATAAGAGAATATTTCACCAGAGTAAAAATCAGGGCATGACACTGGGGGCAGGGGGAAGAGACAATGGGTGAGCCGAGAGCAAAATAGCTCATTAGAGGTCTGTTGATTGCATTCTAGAGGACACACTAGGAGTAAAATAAACTTCAAGAAAAAAATTAGCTCTTCCTCTTTCCC